>NW_015635159.1:129338-131681 GCF_001515625.1 Sinocyclocheilus rhinocerous
TGTACTGTGGAAGTGCGCTCTGACGATGACAGCGATGGTAAAATCATCTGCTCAAATTGAACCCTTTTATGTTTCAAAAGCGCTTTTCACGAGCGGAGATAGCTACTAGACGAATTATGTAATTTGTTATTTTTATTATCTCTGTTCTTTTGTCGTAAGTTATGCTATTACTCCATTAATTTATACTAGCCTATCCAGCGCTCCCTGAACGTAGTCTCTGGCTTATTGCCAGTCAAGCGCAACGCTGCAGGGACGCGTCTATAACGACTTTGATCTGATCATAAAGTCTTTCCGAGTCACAGGGCTCAAGTCCAAGTCAAGTCTCGAGTCCTTGCTGTCAAAGTCTAAGTCGAGTCTCAAGTCTTCTTTAATTATGTCGAGTCGAGTCGCAAGTCATCAAATTTGGGACTCGAGTCCGAGTCAAGTCTCGAGTCAAGTGACTCGAGTCCACACCCCTGCAAGCAAGTTTATATAACATAAAAATATGGCTTGTGACAAAAGCACATTTGTGTAGGTTGTATCTTTTGGAGATAGATGGCGCCCAAGTTTACCTGCAAATAATCTTCCAAACAGAACAGTTTTTTAAATAACTTTTATTCATTAGTAGATTATTAGGTTAGAAATATTGACTTGAGCATTGCAGAAATCACATCAGCATTCACCCCACATATTTTTCAGGTTTACTCATTCAAATGTGGACATTTCTCTCAAGATATAATACAAACCCAAAATATCAAAATACAAAGATAAATAAAGACTTGGCTTGACGTTAACTTGACTATGAACATAGACTCACTAGCAGCAGAATTCACAAACAAAGCTAAACAAGAGACAAAGGAAACATAAGGGCTATTTATACAAAGAGACTAATGACAAACAAGGAACTCATGTAAACAATCAAGACAATGAACCAATGAGAAGGCAGAACAGAACCACATGATCAAAACAACAAATGAGAACTAGACACATGGGGTGCTTCTCAAACAGAAGGCTGCATCCTTCCGAGGCAGCGTCCTTCTTAGTTCATTCCTTTGGAGGCTTGTAGGCTAGAATCCCCCTCGGCATTAAATGCTAGAATTAGACACTCTAGTAAGTGCATGTCTACGTCACATATGTTCCCACCCTCACCGTCATGGCACAAAAAAATACTAATAAAACTTATTTTTGGAAAAATACTTTGTATTATAAATCTTCTATTAAATCTTCTACTTATATTAAATCTTTCTATTAATGCAATACAATGAATCACAGCCATCTACAGTATCCCAGTGGCTTACATTATTCGAAGTTTAGTGTTAAGTGAGAAATTTACACCAAAACAAAATATAAGATCTACGCTTAATTTTCACAATAAATTCAGACATGCTCAGTACTGACTTGTTTTCTGTCCGAATATTTTTGTAAATTGAAATGTGTACAAAGGATTGTGGGTGATTGAAGATCACGAAGGAAAAAACCTATGCATCCTTCAAATTCAGCTGAATGAAGGACACGAAACGAAGGCTGCCTTCCAAGGACATTTGATGACATGGCAGTCGAGATTTGCAGGATGCAGCCTTCTGTTTGAGAAGCACCCAATGACAAGTGTAGCACATGGAAAGAACACATGAGGGCAAGGGAAAAACATGACAGGAACATAAAACATGGCTAAATGTCAAAATAAAAGACATGAAAACAAGAACATGAAATTAAACCAAAAACAGACGTGACACAAGAACAAAGGAGACCCATGCCACAGATGTTAAGGTTTTGTATTATAATTTGTATTATAATCTGAAATAATCTGTCAAAGGGTCATACTTTAAAATACAGCAAAGTGTTCCCAAATGCAAAAAAAAAAAAAAAAAACACACATTCCACAATGGTGGCACTAAAGCAATTTTTTTCCAGGAAGAGCTGCTTTTGTACTGTATTTACACGTGCCTTTTTTTGAACAAAAGTCTGAAAATTACATGCTTAAATTACTTTCAGTTTATGAATCTTTTGTTTTTTGTATTCAGTATTTGTAGATTATTTTTCCACATGTTTCTATGGTATACTGAAAAACAGTGATAAGTATATCATAAGTTTCAAAGGCTTTTATTGGCAAAAAAATATAATGAGTCAATATTTATAGTGTTGACCCTCGTTCTTATCTTCATAACCTCTGAAATTCGCTCTGGCATGCTGGATATTAGCTTCTGGGCCTGCTTGACTGATGGCGATCCATTCTTGCCTTATTAGTTCTCGGAGTTGATCACAATTTGTGGGCTTCTGCTTGTCCACTCGCCTTTTGAGGACTGACCACAGGTTCTCTATGGGATTGAGATCCGGGGAGTTGCCTGGCCACGGATCCAAAATGTC
>NW_015635159.1:132093-142103 GCF_001515625.1 Sinocyclocheilus rhinocerous
TCATCACCAAATTGCTCATGGATCATTGGAAAAAGTCGTTCTTGCAGGACGTTTTGATACCATTCTTTATTCATGGCAGTGTTTTTGGGCAGAATTATGAGAGAGCCCACTCCCTTGGTTGAAAAGCAACCCCACACATGGATGGCCTCAGGATGCTTCACTGTTGGCACAACACAGGACTCATGGTAGCGTTCACCTTTTCTTCTCCGAACAATCGATTTTTTAGATCTCCCAAACAGTCGGAATGGGAGCTTCAACAGAGAAAATAACTATGCACCAGTCTTCTGCTGTCCAATCCTTGTACTTCCTGCAGAATTTCAGTCTGTCCTTGAAGTTTTTCTTGGAGAGAAGGGGCTTCTTTGCTGCCCTTCTTGACACCAGGCCGTTGTCCAAACGTCTTAGCCTCACTGTGCGTGAAGATGCTCTCACACCAACCTGCTTTCATTCCTGAGCAAGCTCTGCACTGCTGCTGACTCGATTCTGTAGCTGACTCCTCAGGAGGAGACGGTCCTGGCGCTTGCTGGACACTCTGGGACGTCCTGAAGACTTCTTCACTGCAGTCAACCCTCTCTCCTTGAAGTTCTTGATGATCCGGTAAATGGTTCTTTCAGGTGCAATATTCTTTGTAGCAATTTCCTTGCATGTGAGACCATTTTGATGCAAAGCGATGATGGCTGCACGTGTTTCTTTGGAGGTAACCATTGCTAACAAGAACACAATGATTGTTTTTATCTCCTTTTATAGCAATCAGTCTGCTCTTACAATCTAATTAGTATGATAGTGATTTTACCTGACTAGTACTCATTCACACTTTTACATGTGCTGCTGATATGATTAGTCAGTTAATGTTAGCTGGTCATTTTGTGTCAGGATCAAAAAACAGTGAAATTTGTTTTTTTTTGTGAAAAGTAAATTTTTTGGCCAATGAAGCTTTTAGCAATTATTTAAAATGCATCTGATCACTCTACACAATAATCTAGAAACAATGTGAATGAACACCACAACAGCTTAAGCAGAAAACTTTGCAAAATACAAAATTTGTCACTGCCAAAACTTTTGGCCATGACTGTAGTAGTAAAGCAAAAATGATCACCCATTAGAAAAACGAATTACCCCCATCAGGTTGTGCCACGTTTAGCAGCAATAACTGCAACCAAATACTTCGGATAACTGGAGATTTTTTTTCTCTTTTTGAGCCATTCAAAGGTGGTCTTTCTCTTATATGCTTTGGATCATTTTTTGCTGCGTAATCCAGTTGTGCTTGGTTTGAGCTTCACTTTACAGACTGAAGATTTTCTGGACAAGAGCAGAATTCATGTTTCTCTCAATTATTAAGTTACCCAGGCCTTGAAGAAGCATCCCCACACCAGCACACTGCTCTCACCATGCTTGACCATAGGTATGATGTTCTTTTCATGGAATTTGGTGTTTGGCTAATGCCAGATGTAACAGGACCCTTGTCTTTTTAACAGTTCCACTCTCGACTCATCAGTCCATAAAACATTCTACCAAATGTGACCCTGGACCACAAAACCAGTTATAAGGGTCAGTTCTTTGAAAGCTGAATAAATAAGCTTTCCATTGATGTATGGTGTAGCGAATCAGCTCATGGGGAAATATGAATAATTAATCATAACTAGTTATAATTAATTATAAATATTTAGATCCGCTGTAGATATTTACTTGACCTCTCAGGGTCAACTGTCTGTCAATTCTAAGAACGTTAATTTCCTGGTTAAGGGAAATTACTTTCTTACTGTACAACTCTACACAGAGCCTGTAGCATAAATCTGCAGTTATGAGCAAACAATGACCAACGTCAAGTGTGATACAAGTAAGAATTTATTAACTACATAAACACTTAAACTAGTCTAACATACTACATAAACACTTAAACTAGTCTAACATACTACATAAACACTTAAACTAGTCTAACATACACATACACACACACACACACACGCATACAGTTGGTATAGGAAAGGGTTAAAGCTTAAGCAGTAAAGAGGAGAGAAATAAGGAATGAAGTTATGGAACCATTTGCATATTCAGCAGATCTACACCTAAGGGAAACATCAGATTCTTAGTTCAAACACACCTTTGTAAAAAGGTGCAAATGATACCTAATGTATCAATTAATAAGACTAAGTTTGAATACTTGCACGTCTCGTCTGTCTGAAAGAGAGGCTTGATGCAATCTGAAGGCTCACGTGGATCTTTGCTGAAGTTGGTTGATGAAAAAGAACCAGTTTGAGTCAGAGAATCTTGGTGAATGGAAAATCAAGGCCGAAGGCCTGGCACAAAACTTAGGATGTCCTGGAGCGTTGTAGCTCACATAAGACTGCTTTTGTGGTCCAGGGTCACAAATAGTTTGAGGATCACCAAGGTGTGTTTTGGCAAAATTCAGATGAGCCTTAATGTTCTTCTGGGTTAGCAGTGGTTTTTGCTCTACCACTCTTGCCCCATTCCTAATTTGAATGCTTAATCTTTAATAGTTCAGTGATTTACTTATGAACTGTGCTTAACTAGTAAATTGATGTACATAATGAAGAACAGAAATCAACCATGTTGGAAATAGATTCACCAGGCTCAATTTGTGAAATGGTTCATGAGAAATCATTTTCACACATGAAGTGCACCACAGCTTAACCCTACTGAAAGTCTTTAGGATGTACTGGAGACAACAGTGGTTCGATTCTCCTATTGTCAATACAAGATATCTGCCAAAAATTTATGCAACTCTTGATGAAAATAAATGTTGTGATTTTGTATGATGTTGTGGAATGACACAAGGAATGCACAATATAATCAAAGCTAAAGGCGGTCCAACAAAATAATAGACTGTGCAACTTTTTTTATGGACAGGCAGTGTAAAGTCGACTCCAAGACATCCCAAAGATTTTCAGTGGGGCTTAGGTCAGGACTCTGTGGTGGCCAATCTTTCATAGAGTGAGCAAGGTGAATTTTTCCACCTGGCATAGTTGTTTTTGAAATTAAAAGCTACACACTGCATCACTTGGGGATAAAATAATTGCTGCCAAACATACAACATTCCAGAAACATATTAATCACTGCAATAATGACTTAATCTAAAAATTGTATGTATTTGCTTATTTAAATCCATACGGCCACTTTTCTTTTGGCCAGGCAGTATATTATACTCTTTTAAAAAGAATTTTCTTTCCACATAACAAGAATGCTGTTTCCGCATAACAAGAATGCTATGTAAAATGTTGATTGCTTAAACAACTGATTCTGTCAGTCCAAACATCACTTCTGTCACTTTTGTTTAATGTTTTCTGTAAATGGCTACACAAAGCTATCCTCATAAAGCACAGATTTAACAATGCTCTCATTCAAAACACACATGTATTCATTCTAATTCAAGCTAATATAAGCAAGCTAATATATTTGTGCCTCAAGACAAAACTCACAATGTACAACTTTTCTATCTGAACAATTATGGTAATAATAAATGGGTTGTGGTGGTGGTAGTTATGTTATGTAGATAATTTGAATGATTATGTAGACTGTTAGCAATTCAGACACAGACAATATTAGCACTATTTCTGTCTGAATCGAAATCAAGACGATATTCTTCACACACACATTCATCCTAGCTTTTTTAGTCTTGAAAAACAGGTTCTGGATGTTATGCTCAGCTATGAGGACACTGTCATTACTTCCTGAAGGAAATAATATTTAGAAAGCACATTCCTACTCGTTAAGTTGTACGTTTTTCACAAGAGCTGTTGGGTTGGTCATGGTAAATGAATACCAATACAGCACATGATGGGCTATATTACAGTTTACACACGATTTTACACATTTCTCTGATCTCTGAGCAATTTCATCATGTGTATAGATATTTTTATAGATTTAATACAAATAACAATGCAATTTTATTCATAATAGTCTCCAAATAAAGGTTCGTACTTTCAAAACCGCTGAAGTAAAACCATATTCTGAAACGCACAAGCCATGTCACATTGATATCATAATTGTTATCATATTGATATCTGCTGGGTTCATAATACACACACAAGGTTTTTTGGCAGCTTTATGGGATTGTTCCCTATCATTGAAAGTGAATTGTGCTCTGGTGAGTAATTCTTTTTTAAGCAGCTTTGGCACTTTTCATTCTGCCCATGACTCCTCAACCGGTTCATGGTTACCTGCTTTTTCCCATTAAAGGGATAGTTCACCCAAAAATGAAAATTCTGTCATTAATTACGCACCCTCATGTCATTTCAAACACAGCTGACACCGAACAGCATACGCTGTTTACGTTCAGCGGATATTCTCCAAAATGGCGCTAAAGGGTGACGCGGAGGAGACGATTTGTTGAATAAAGTCGTTTTTTTTTCTTTTGCGCACAAAAATTATTCTCGTAGCTTCGTAAAATTACGGTTGAACCCCTGATGTCACATGAATTATTTTACAGATCTCCTTGCTACGTTTCTGGACTTGGGAACATTTCAGTTGCATCACTGTCTATGCAGGTTCAGACAGCTCTCAGATTCCATCAAAAATATCTTAATTTGTGTTTCGAAGATGAACGAAGGTCTTACGGGTTTGAAACGACATGAGGGTGAGTAATTAATGACATAATTTTCATTTTGGGGGAACTAACCCTTTAATTCAGGAAGGTTACCTGCCTGACTGGCATTATGTCTTGTATATGAAACGGCTGCTTACTGTATTTTAATATGACTACAGTGTCATGTTTCATGTTATCTTAGTTATTGCTCCCACAAAAGTTTTTTTTTTCTCTCTTCATATTGTTTATAATACAAACATTTGATATTCTTAGATACATTTTAAAGTAATTCTGTCTGGTTTCAGGATTTTTAATTTGAAAAGTAACACCATTTAGGGATAAAACCTACATTCCTGTGGTCAATACAGAAGGAAGTAAACACATTTTGTGTACTTTACAATAAGATCTCAGTCATTAACATTAGTTACTGCTTTATATAACATGAACTAAAAATGAGCAATATATTGCTCACATCATTTATTAATCTTTTTTAATGTTAGTTAATAAAAATAACATTTTCATTTATCATTAAAGTTCAAAGAGCATTAAGTAATATTAACTTTATTAATATTAAGTAAATGTTGATATTAACATTAAGATAATAAATGCTGTAGAAAAGTGTTCATTGTTTGCTCATGTTAAGTAATGTAGTTGACTAAAGTTAACAAAAGTAACCTTCTTGCAGTGTTACTCAAATAATTTTGTTTTCTCTAAATGCCAGATATACACTGAACAGACCATCTGTAAAAATGACATGCATCATTAATCATCCTATTATTTAAGTTTTAAACATCAGGTCAGATTTGTTGCTGCCCAGTGGGGGTCTAAGATTTAAGCTTCTTCATGAAGAAACTAAATATTGACTGAAATTAAAATATCTGAAAGTTGTCTACAACCATTCTTAGTGTTAGACACAATCCTCCAAAGCAGACTGTCATAGACAAATACTGTAAAACAAAAACTGAACCAGTAAATCCCAGTGACATCTGCTAAGCTTCCCTAAGGCGCTTACAGAGAGCGTCAAACAAAGATGCAATGCTGAAATTCACGTAATGATGTGCGAATTCAGGAACATGCTTTACATTTCAAAGATGTCTCTGTGCTGCTCAACCTGTGACGGCAGTGAAGAAAATTGCTCCCCAGACTAAGCACTGTTTGAACTTTAACTGGAAGAAATGATCTGACAGGTTTAGTCTTCACTCAGAAAGGAAGAAGGACTAGGCGTATCCATAACACTTATTTTTCAAAATATGTTTTATTACATTTATTATAACCTAAGGAACTGAACAAAGGACACTAATAGGTAAGGATATGCAGCTGATAAATGATCACAATACTATGTGTTTGGTGTATGTATATATCTCAGAATTGTGACACTGTTGAATTGGCCCAATTATCAGGAATTCTTTTTTGTGTGATATTCACATTTTATAAAATATTGCTATTTTGCCAATTGCCAGATGAATTGCTAGCTGTTTTGAATATGTAACAGAGCTGTGTGATGCTACATGTTACAAGGGAGATTTTGGAAAAAACATTAGCAATTAATTTATTACCTTAGCATCTCTTTAAATGCAATGAATGTGTTTATGACATGTTTTACTGAATGTGCGGTAAACTATGCAAAACGTACTAGCATACATGCTGTGATCACTGTGAAAATCTTTCAATGCTGGCATTAACTTCTTGTAAGCTGTGGACTTTTTTGTGATCTACACTGCAAACTACAAAAGTTTGGAATCAGTGAGACTTTTAATGTTTTTTTTTAAGAAGTATCTAATGCTCGTACAGGCAGCATTTATTTGATAAAAAAATTCATTAAAAACAGTAATATTGTGAAATTAAAATAATGCTTTTCTATTTCAAAATACTGTAAAATAGAATTTATTTCTGTGAAGCTGAATTTTCATCAGCCGTTAGTCCAGTCTTCAGTGTCACATGATCCTTCAGAAATCATTCTAATATGCTGTTTATCAATGTTGAAAACTTGTGGTCCTTAATTTGTTTAAAATTCTAAATAGAAATAATTTCTAACAATATGTCTTTACTACCATTTTTATAAATTTAACACATCCTTGCTGAATAAGAGTATTATGTTTTTTTTTTCAAAAAAGCAAGCAAGAAAGAAAGAATACTGACCCAAACTATTTAACAGTAGATTTCAAAAGATTTCTATTTTGAATAAACGCTGTTTTTTTTTTGTTTTTTTTACTTTTTATTAATCAACGAATTCTGAAAAAAGTATCACAGGTTCCAAAACATTATTAAGCAGCACAACTGTTTTCAACATCAGCACATTACACTGATTTTTGAAGGATCATGTGACACTGAAGACTGGAGTTATGGCTGATGAAAATTCAGCTTTGCTTCACAGGAATACATTTTATTTTAACGTATATTAAAACTGTTATTTTAAATTGCATTAATATTTTACATTAGCTGACTTGAAATTATTTTTAAAAAAAGAAAAAAAGAAAAACCAGAATTTAAAATAAGCTAAAACAACGAAACATTTTGACATTAAACTTTTTTTTTTCTTTTTTTTTTTTTTTAAAGAAAAACCATGCTTCCCACTGTTTTTGACGATATAAGGTAACCTAAAAAGTAATGTAAATAAATAAAATCTTAAAACTTCAATGACATTTTATTATGAATATATATTTTTCTGATAATGCCAAGCTCTAAAATATTTTATCGATTAGATGATACATAGTCTTTCAATTACCTTGTTTTATTGTACTAGCAACTGTAAGGCAGTATGATGTACTGTAAAATATATACAAAGATACAGTTATTTTGTATTATTCTGCAAAATATGTACAACACTATGCATTATAACGTGTTAATGTGCTTGTGTTCCTTGCAAAATAAATACATAAATAATAAAAAATACAAATAAATAAATAAATGGGTATTTCAAGAAGTCAGACACTTGGTGGGTTTTCACTCTTTGTTTCAGGAGTCCACTTGAGTTTCCATTTGAATGTGAATCCACTTGAATTTGTGAGCACAACAAACAGACCCAGATCCTTAAAGGTATAATTCACCCAAAAATGAAAATTCTGTCATTAATTACTCACCCTCATGTCATTCCAAACCCATAAGACCTTCGTTAATCTTCGGAATACAAATTAAGATATTTTTGATGAAATCCGAGAGCTTTCTGACCCTGCATAGACAGCAAAGCAAATGACGAAGCAGGCGAGAGCCAATGAGCGTTCTATTCTACTGCCGTAAAACTTCTTGAAGCTGCAATTTTTTTAATTTGTTTTTTTTTATTGATGCTTACGGTCGCTGCTGAGGATGGAGTTGAAGATTGCAAAATAAAGGCTTGAATATGGCTCTTTTCCTCGCAGTCATGTGGATTCTGAAGATTTGGATTACAGCGCACAAATTCCTTTTGTAATTGTGTTGCGTTTTATTTTTATATTTTTTTTTGGGTGTATTTTATGGTTCTATTGTCAGTCACAGCATGTCGGAGAAAACGCATTTTGTGTCCCACGGAAAACAAAGTAAACATTACATGAATGTTTAAATGATTGCAGAAATGTTATCCATTTTAAGGGTTTAAAAACTTGTTTAACATTATTCTTCGAAACGAGTTGGCAGCGGAAATCACACAGAACAGAACAAAATGTTATAATGTTATTATTTTGTAGAACAACATTTTATGTAAAATACATACACATTCTCATGAGATCATGTTGAATTTGGTCATATAAAAATGACGTCATGTAAACATTCTTCATAACGCTTAGAATATCCGTGCAGAATTTTGATTATCTGTGAGATAACAGGCATTATTAGCAAGATGTCAATTATAACTGGTTTTATTAGAGGAGCCAGATTTTTTCCATTTCAAAAAAAAAAAAAAAAGATATACAGACAAAGAGAGGAGCCAGATTTTTTCCATTTAAAAAAAAAAAAAAAAGATATACAGACAAAGTATTGTTCAAATATTTGAATTTATTCTTAACACACTTGTCTGCTATTATTAAAGACATGAAAGTGAATGAATGAATGAATTAAATTACTGAAAATCCAGCAGGTTTAAATTTAGATAGAATAGCAGGAAAAGCATGTGTGCGTGTCTTAGTTCACTGAGAATATGTATATTTATATGTATATATTTATTCATGTATACAAAATATTGAAGAATTTAAACTCTCGTTGGAACAAAAATGTAATGAGAATATGGACATCAAAAACTGAATTAATGTAACATTGGCCAGCTGACATCAAGATTTGACTAATACATCTATAATCTGGCCTGTGATTAAAAATTAAATAATAAACAAAAAACATGAAAAGCCAGTTTGACCAGTTTGTTTTGTTCAAGTTGTTTAGTTGTCTTCTTAGTATGCTGCAGATAAAATAATCTATGTTCCCCAGCCACTCAGGCATTGACATTTTTGTGGCTGGTTATACCAAATACAACTGAGCAACAAGAAAAGAAATCTGATAACATCACCAGAATTAGTATAAGCATAAATGATGCTTTCTGACTTATGTAATATTAAATCCAGTGTCCCAAAGCTCCCCTGCTAGAAGCAATGCCTTGTTTTGTTCTTGACTTGGTGCAATAATTTTTCATGTATTTGCAGGAACCCGGGTTGACATAAAAAAGGACCATGTCCCCCTTAGTGTTTCTATTGATTATTATAGGTAAATATCTATTTAAGATTTTAACGTTTGTGCAACATACAATAGCACTCTCAAAATATGTTTACATTTAGAAACACTGCAAAAAGTGTCAAACTAGTGGTAATTATGTCTCTTCCATCAGGATTGTTGGGGCCAACATGTGAAAATCTAAATAATGTGTCTGATTCAGGTAAAAACTAATTATCTGCCCTTGTCTACAGTGGAGAAGTAACACCAGTAAATTAAAAAAAACACAAAAAAATTTAATAAAAATAACAGAATAGTTATTATTGTTGTCCAATACCATATTTTTCTAGCCAATATCTTTTTTTACTGTTACCTCATTCACATCATCAGCAGTTTCACATCATACGCGCTCAGCAGACCAAAGAGTTAACAACAGGACCCAATTGAATGTAAGGCCATGACACCTTTACAATTTTTCACTATTCATTTAACACATTTTAAACAGCATTTTTCTTTATCTCTACAGAACAGCGCACTGGAATATTGGCCTGTGGCCAACCGTACAGATACTAAAACTTTTAGGTAAGTGAGAAAATAGAAAACAGATAAGGGCCAAACAGAAAACAAAAAGTCAAAAATATAAATGCATCATTTTCTCTAGCTTTTTTACAACTTCATGTAGGGACATATTTACAAAACAGAGCAAATTAGCATGTGACAAGTTCAAAATAAGAGTTCTGTTTAACTTGAAATTGTGACAGAAATATATTACTATTGTAGAGTAGAATGTATTTCTCAAAGTAGTAGTAGTAACAATAATAAACATAGCTGCAAGCAGCGATGGCGGGCCCAAGCCGTC
>NW_015635160.1:0-500 GCF_001515625.1 Sinocyclocheilus rhinocerous
AATGTATAATTAATTCTAAAGTGAAGATCATGGTAACCCACTAGTTATGACTCAAGTATCATCAAATCCTTCTAAAGGAACTACTAATTATTTGGATCAGTATTCTAACGTGAAAAGCATGATAACTCCCTAATATTGACTGACGTCATTGTAAGCTTTTGAGATATATGTATGGTTTTGGGTAGTAAAGGCACAAGTGTTACTACATCCTTCTAAAGAAATTATTACTAATTATTTGAATCAGTATTCTAAAGTGAAAATCATGGTAACCCACTAGTAATGACTCAAGTGTTACCAAATCTAGCAAAAGGAATTACTATCCAGAATCTTACAAAAACCTCAAAAGCTTACAATGATTTCAGTAATTACTATCGAGTTATCGTGTTGTTCACTTTAGAATACTGATCCAAGTAATTAGTAATTCCTTCTGAAGAAATTGGTAATACTTGAGTCACTACTAGTGGGTTACCATGACCTTCACTTTAGAATTAATTATACAT
>NW_015635161.1:0-420 GCF_001515625.1 Sinocyclocheilus rhinocerous
GATTCCACCATCACCACAAGGCTGCAAGGGACCTGGAAACATGTCTTCCTATCAAGCTGAAAAACATCTTCAATAAGGTACATTTGGACATTTCTGTCACTACCTATTGTCTGCCTCAAAATATTGCCAGATGGGTTGTATATGAAAGACTAATGTAAATAAAATCAGTTGGAGAGCTGACCTTGAGTGTTATTTTTGTCTTTGATCTGCAGGCACTAACAAGAAGAATACCTTGAAGAGACATACCTGCTCGCTGATGGGACAAATAGGAACATCATTCATGGATGCTACACAACTGTCAAATCTTGTCATATTTGTTCATGTCTAGGTAAATTTGATGATTTTGTGTTTTATTAACTATTTTATGTTTCTGTGCAACACTTAATGAATGTGACTGACTAATTAACCTCTACACATCTG
>NW_015635161.1:434-1425 GCF_001515625.1 Sinocyclocheilus rhinocerous
TGTCTCACTTAATGAATGTGACTGACTAATTAACCTCTACACATCTGATATATGTTTTAAAGTTGCCACTTTGCCCATTTGTTAAATAAACGTTGACATTTATACATCTGTCTGAAGACTTTTGATTTTATGTCTAATCTTGTACATTAACACCATGCAATAGCATAGCATTTTTGTGTTTGCACTGAAAAGAGTACTTTATTAATAACACTTAAAGGATTAAAACAACACCAGGGGTGTTAAATGCCACATAGTGTAAAATTTAAACAACAATAGCAAGTGTAACACTTTACACTCGGAGTGTAATTTTTCTACACTGTAAGGTGCTATATTAACACTAAAAATTCAACACTACGAACGGTGTACTTTTAACACTAGACAGATTGGGACCATATATGATCTTTAGTAGTGTTAAAATCGACACTTTAAGTGTTAAATTGACACTGCGTTTTTTACTGTGGTAAAAATGCCGAAGGCCGAATACGGTTTTTCGAGTTTTTTTTTTCATGTATTTTGCCAAATTTTTTTTCACCATTGCATAAATTAAAAAGCCAAAATGTGCTTTTTACTGTTTTGTCTTGCTTTTCAAAGGAAAAAAATCAATTACAAAACAACAATTTAAAAATATTTAACACTGAACATTTTTAACATTCTAGCAGACACTATACCAACAAAGCACAATGTAACTTAAAATTAATAAGTTAGTAAAATAATAATTTTTGGCCATCAGACCCCCTTCTTGAATCAGGCATGAATTTATTTTTTTATTTTTTACTGTACAATTAAAAGCAGCCTTGCTGAGAAGAGACTTCTTTAACATTAGAAAATATTACAGATCCTAATTAGGGCTATTTATGAATGTTGATAAGAGTTCTTGCTTTTTCTCAACTTTTATTTTGGCGGAAACCTGCAGGAAGACCTCAATGCTTATTTTTGTTGATAACAGATTTAAAAATGAGTCTCATTACGAATACGTCGTACGTATCGCATT
>NW_015635162.1:0-532 GCF_001515625.1 Sinocyclocheilus rhinocerous
ATTTTATTTGCTGTCTTGTGTCAGTAGTAGCACAACAAAAAGAGATAAAATGGTTATTGCTACAATTAATGAAAATAAATGAAATTGAATTGTTACCATTGTTGTGATTCATGTGCTGAATGTTTAAGTCTGTGTGTGACTTTAGCATGTTACCCCCCACTATTTAAGGATTATATAAACCCAATTAAAAGCACCTCAAGGTATTTTTGAAAAATTTAATTTGTAAAAGTTCTTCAATAAACACACACAAAAAATACACCAATGCTTTAATTTGAAGATAGGTCACCTTCTAAAAGCAACCGATTTATTTTTCTTCCCTTGAAATCAAATAACTCTGACTTCATGATGCATTGCAGCATTATCAGGAAGAAAATTATAGTAATACAAACCAAGTTCCAAGTGCCCAACCAAAGGGAACGTAATACAACCCAAGTTCCAAGTGCCCAACCAAAGGGAACGCTAATCACTCTAATGGTGAGTTAAAACCCCCCAGATTTTAGGAAAATCAACATCAATTTATTTGAAGTTAGCT
>NW_015635163.1:0-278 GCF_001515625.1 Sinocyclocheilus rhinocerous
GAAATCCTCCTTTGGCACAAGCAGCAATGAGATTCTGAGCCATATAAAATGCTTCATCTTCGGTAGGCAAAGATGTTAAGCAGTCATCCATATAGAAGATCTGAAGAATGGTATTCAAAACACAGGAGTCAAACTGTGCTTGACAATCTTGCGCAATCCTCCTTAATGCATGATTGGCGCAGCTAGGTGAGGACACTGCTCCAAACAGATGTATCTCTCCAAGAACTGTACTTATCCAGAGTGAGCAAAAGGGCTAGCAAAATCACTCTGGACCCCTC
>NW_015635163.1:716-879 GCF_001515625.1 Sinocyclocheilus rhinocerous
TTTTATCTTACCACTAAGAGTTCTCCTAAGTTCTCCTAAAAAGTTTTTAGCTAAGAGTTTTCTCTTAAAACCTATTCACAAAGCTGCTGAGACAAACTAGACAAACTTAATAGACAGAAGTCTTAAGCTAAGAGTAAGGGCGGGGTTGACCTTGTTGCTATGG
>NW_015635163.1:1564-6124 GCF_001515625.1 Sinocyclocheilus rhinocerous
GGCCAGCCCATGACCTTCTCCATATATGCCGCTGTTACTTTAATTTCACTACCAAAATGCTCTTTCAGCAGATTCTTGGCTCGATCATATCCCTGATCAGCTCTCATGTTGTGACAGCTACGGACTAATTCTCTTGGTCGTCCTCTTGTATATTGCTCAAGATAGTAAAGGCATTCTTGCTTGTCACTAGTTTTCTTTTCAATGGCTTGTTCAAAAGCTTTAATAAAAGAGCCATACTGCAATGGATCACCATCAAATTCCAACATCATCCGAGGTGGAAGAGAAACCAAAGCTTGCTGTTTTAGTAACTGAGCAGTAATGTTATTTTGCTGCTGTACAACATCATGCAAGGTAGGACTCCGAGTATGAACACGAGTGGAAAATGTGGGAGGTAACACTTGTGTGTGGACATTTTCATCAGAGCTTGAAATTTGCTGTCTTGTTGATGAAGGTTTACAGTGCCTTGAAGCTTGTACTTGGGTTTGCATGCTTAGTCTCTCCTTTGGGTGTACACTTAAATGGTCATGTTGAGAATTTGCACTTTGTTGTTGTGAAGGCATCTTTGAATTTGAGCATTTGTTTGATGCACATGATCTTACATGTTTCTTATAATATGCATTCATAAGATCCTCTTCATCACTCATTCCTTCAACACTTCCCTCACTTGATTCCAACACAGATAGTTTTGCAGTGGCAGCAGCTAATTTTGTTTCCATTTGTAATTGTTCCTTTTCTCTCCGCAGTTTCTCTTTCTGTCTTTGGAGTTCTTCCTCTTTGGCTTCAAGATCATGAAGTTTATTTAAAGCAGCTACAGATTGCAACAGGGCTGCCCTTTCAGCCTTAGCTTTAAGACGAGCAGATGCAGTACTTGAAACCCTTGAAGAACTAGAAGAGGAATGGGTTTTGCATTGAGATCCCTTCTTTGTAGCATTTGATACACTGTCATCAGGATTTATACTTGTGTCTGTTATGGACATTGCATCATCACCTCCATCATTATATATTTGTGTCTGTTATGGACATTCCATCATCACCTCCATCATTATATGACACTCCAGCATCTGATAACCACTGTTTAACGTCTGTGATAAATTCATTATTTTCGTTCATTGTACAGACAAGCCACCTTTACTGCTTTTCATACTCAGGTTTAGACATTGGCATTGCCAGCAATGAATTATGAGTTTCAATGGCATCTTTACACAATGTTTCAAAACTCTTTAAACACTTTTGCACATCAGAAACTGTTCCTTTGGTCAGCTTTCCAGAAAGAATATCATTAACTATTTGTTTAACTTTATTTGCTTGAGTGAACTTTGATTTGCGTTGCTGTGGCAAATTTTCAATGCTCAATGAGACAAACTTTTCAGTCATTTTCCTTGCTCTTTTCTCCGTTTCAACAGCATTATTTCTTTCAACAGCAATATCAACCACAGACTTATTTTCAGACACATCAGCTTTACCCTTTGCAATTGGCAATTCATCGCCATTCATCTTTCCCACGACACTCATTGTGCAAACAAGCGCTTTCAAGAGCACATTTTAAGCAAGTCACAGAGCAAAGATTACACAACAAACAGAGTGCGATCCAATTCAACACAACGACATGCAGCAAGCCAAAGCATTATTTAAAGTAGAGCATTCCAAACATAGGCCGCGATTCAAACTTCTTCGTGGATCAATCTCATAATGCGATATAGCCTTTATCGCTAGTGGTGGAAAGAGTACTAAGAAATTGTACTTAAGTAAAAGTATTGCTACTTAAGGAATAATTTACTTGAGTACAAGTAAAAGTACTGAAAAATAATATGACTCAAGTAAGAGAAAAAAGTAGTTGCTGAAAAACATCTCAGGTTACATATGTAACCATGGTTCCTCGAGGGAACGAGGCGCTGCGTCAGAAAACGCTACGGGAACGCCTTCTGTGACCACGCTCTGAATCACATGTGAAATCAGTCTGTTGTTGCAAAGCTGTTTCTAATTTTAGTCTTAGATTGAGATTTCTGTTATACAGGTTGGGTACTCTGGATATCACCAAACAGTGGATCAGATGACATTTTGACTTGACGTTCAATAAATGCTACGATATCTTTGAACCGTGCCCTATGATTGCGCCTTTCCATTAGCTCGCATGTAACAGTTCTCCACTTTTCCCTTAATTTGTAAGGCAGCTTCATGATGATGGTTTTCAAATTGCTTGGCATCTCCATCGCCTCCATATAATCAATTTCTTCCATTACATTACAGCACCCACTCAAAAAGAAAGCATAACTCTGCAATGAAATTACATACTCTGACTTTACTGAAGGCCATCCAAGAACCTTCTCTACATATGCAGCAGCTATTTTGAACTCATTACCGAAATGTTCTTTTAACAATGCTTTGGCTTGCAAATACCCTCTTTGTGCATCCATATGGTGACAACTGTGCACAAGTTCCCTAGGCTGACCTCGTGTGTATTGTTCCAGAAAACATAAGCAATCTCGATTATTTTTGATTTGTCTTCTTTCAATAAATGCTACGATATCTTTGAACCGTGCCCTATGATTGCGCCTTTCCATTAGCTCGCATGTAACAGTTCTCCACTTTTCCCTTAATTTGTAAGGCAGCTTCATGATGATAGTTTTCAAATTGCTTGGCATCTCCAGCTCCTCCATGTAATCAATTTCTTCCATTACATTACAGCATCCATGCAAAAAGAGAGCATAACTCTATATAATCAAATTTTTTGACAAATATAGTGACAGAAATTCTAGCCATTTTATCACTTGAGGTGTTGTAGGGTAGTTTCTGACGTGTGAGATCCAAACAAGAAAAATTGTCATCCAAATACTGCTTTATCAGATTTATTCATCACACAGCTCATACAGGTCATTTTAACTCACAGTTCCGCTGCACAATGCACATAAAATACCATCGGATGCCTCCACATATTCACTTCCAAACACGGTCAGAAAATGTTGTGCTTCCCTCTAATTACACACCTGTCTTGCCTACCTACATACTCATTAAGGCCACACTCCACCCATAACATTTTCATAACAACATGAGCAGCTTAAAATAATTAAAGTTATCAACGTTACTGATATTCAAAATGGTAAGCAAGCACTGCTTTGTTTACGTTTCGTATATCTGCGTTTATCTCGTATATCTTTGTTTCGGTTTCTCCTTTTGAATGACGAATATATACTATTGATAGCTGCTGATATAGACAGTTAATTCCTCTCACGCATGCGCAGAACGCATGTGTTAGTTTGCCGTCAGCTGTAGTCGGTGCGGTGTGTTCTGCGCAGCTTTTTGGTCCGACGCTGCCGACGTGAGGTGACAACACCATTGGCTTTCGTCGCCGCTAGTTCTTTGAGGTCGGCTTGGTGTGTCCCGGCCTTTAGGGCTGTCAAAAAATATTTGAATTTCGAATATTTGTCAAATTTAAAATAAAAATCCGCATTCGAATTTTAGGTGTGCGTTAAGGAGGCAGCCTTATCAGTGGCACACGAGATGCGATGACGATGTAAGTGTCATTTGCGCCCCCTTGTGGCCTCAGAAGAGAAGCCAACAGCTTTTCTTCACCCTAACTGAAATTATGCATTTTAAATTTGAATATAATTCGAATTTTGATAATATTCAAGTAAAAAATTTGAATAAATTTTTTCTGCCATTTTGACAGCCCTAGTGTAAGAATTTACTTATGTACACTAGGGCTTCTGGCAATCTACGTTATCACTGTTATATGGTAGGGGGCGCTATTAACACATCTCTGAACAAGTACTGCATCTGCTTTCCACTCCAAAGCACAAGCAAAGCAACAGCAGAAACACATGAGAGAAGCATTGCTTATGCACATGTAAAATAAAGCGATCATCGCGAGTTAAACAGCATAAAAATCAAAACTGCCTGACGTTACTGAATGACATGTCGAGCCAGGAAGAGGTACAGAACTGATGGTGGTGACCTACTCCATATGGCTGCCTTTACACTGCAAGTCTTGATGCACAGATCCGATCTTTTGACCATATCTGATTTTTTGGGCCCGTCTGTTTACATTGACTTTAGACGTGACTGGTATCTGATATCTGTGTTTACATTAATAACCGCCCAAAATTATTGATTGTCATAGCTTTACTCATGGTAGACCCTCTGGTTTTGAATAGCCATGCTATTAATTTTTGTTTATATTTTTCATGTTTGGGGCCCATGATACTTGCCGACATTAAAAAGTTAAGAATTATCATGAATGTTTTGCAGCGCGAAATCAGACTGAACTTATACAGGCCGCAAAATAAAGATAAATTCCAATTGACATTTAATCTACGGCTCGTTAGATGTGGAGTTCTGAAGTGAAATAAAGTAGCTTGGTAAGATTACATTTATTTGAATGAATTTGAATATGAATGATAACTAAAGAGACATAAAGAGTGAGCGAGAGAGAGAGAGTACAAGCGAAAGAAACCAGTGAAGCTTTTGGTTTCATCAAAAAAAAAATAAAAGCCAAGTTATCACCCCATTGCTGAGTAGTGAAGCTTGCTTTATAAATGAACCGGGCAGAGGTTGAAAAGCAGC
>NW_015635164.1:0-236 GCF_001515625.1 Sinocyclocheilus rhinocerous
TTTTTTATTAAGTTAATTTAGAAAAACGTTTGGAGCATTTTTTTTCTCGTTAAATGTAAGTTTTTGTTTTATAAAGTAACAACCAAGCGGCCAGCGGCAGACAGTGAGTTGATCAATTTAGCCTTCTCAAATCATCACGACTTGCCTAAAATAAAATCTATAGATATAAAACAGTTCAAGCATATTACAATGTTAGTTTAAATGTTTTACCTATATAAATGTGCGCTATTAGACGC
>NW_015635164.1:449-545 GCF_001515625.1 Sinocyclocheilus rhinocerous
CTCACAATATCAACAAAGCGTTGTGCTTTTATAAAATTTATAAAATATAGGCCTACAGGATGTGCTTTCTGCAATTTCGGCCAGGAGCGCTTCACA
>NW_015635165.1:0-2311 GCF_001515625.1 Sinocyclocheilus rhinocerous
ACTACAAAACCCGGACCTATCCTCTTAATAGCGCTGCTGGCTAGCATGGTGTCTAACCGGAAATAACTCCGCAATAGCTACAGCAAAACACACAAAAAGACTGTAATTCCCTGGAATTTGGGCTGCTGTCATTGACAAGATAATAAATAAAATAGTCAAACATGAGGTTTCTAATAAACATCGCATTGTGTGAAATTATTTAGTCTTCTCTTCACTGATTTAGAGTATTTCTGCACTCTTTTCCGCTATCACGGCGCAGTCCGGCGACATGACAAAGAAAGCTGATCCTGATTGGACCTCGTGTGTGCAGTCGAAGTGCTGATTGGCTCACGCAGATAGAACCTTATAGAACCAAGTTAGAGCTCGACTTTGTAGATAGAACCTTTTTGTTTTCTAAAAAAAAAAAAGTCCCAAAATGTACACAACTTAAAAAAGAAACATCACATAATGTAAATAAGTTGTCACAGAATATTAATATGTGAATACATCACATAATTTAAATAAGTTGTCACAGAATATGAATTTGTGAATAACTCAGTTTTGACAAAAATGTCAGATAGAACCTTATAATTCCAAGGTGACGATTTATTTATTTATTTTACATGAAGCAACTGAGAAACACTGGAGGACTGCATGATCTCTAAAGTTTACCATCAATACTTCATACTTCAATTTTTATTGTTAATAACTCTTCAGTCAGTGCATACAATATATAATAAAATATCTTATTTGTTCTTAATATAACAGAAGAAAGTTATGTTAATAAAAATGGCTAATGTATGTCCAATACAAATCTATTAAGTTGCATTTTAAAAATTTAAGTGGACTGAACTTTGTTTGCTTCGAGTGGTGAACATTGTTTGTTTATTTTAGCAAGAAACTCACTAAAGCCAAAACCATCTAACAGGAAACTGAGGCTTCAGGAAATGAAAGTCACACCAATGCCCATTTCTTCTTGTTTGCATGCAGGGGCGTGTCTACGTGGTGGCACCGGCCCCCCCTGAAATTTGGCTGGCCACCCCAGGTGCCCCCCTACCAGATGTCTTGCCGTAAGCTTGTTTTTAGTAAATTTCTAACTGCATCTGGCAGTGGCGGATCCTGGCATGTGTAGGCAGCTGCCTAGGGTCACTTTCTTCTCTTCTTTATACTTAATTTTAGGCGGTTTCTATAGTGTGATCTTAATGACAAATGTCGAGAGCGCATAATGTTACGCGATCCGTGTGCGCGAGGACGAATCTCTCCACTCCCAAGCGGATTTCCTTCACTCACACAAAACTGGACATGTGCTTTTAAATATTGTTCTTTTATGAATTGGCTCTGCTCTGTCACTGTCTCTGTCACTCTTTATTTAGTGAGTGTACACGATGTATTATAACATACATCTTTCCGCAAACACAACCCCCAACCCCTTTTGTAGAGTCTAATGTAAGTCTGTAATAAGGGTCACACTTCTGACGGTTGTTTTAGAATTATAATCTCTTATGTGATATGTTTTTTTACAGAAGGTTAAAGAGGAAGATCATGTGGAGTGCGTACCTATTGCCATGAGATGATGATCAAACTGCAAGACTGAGAACCTCCTGCGACAAGCTCAGTTTCAAAGTCAATGTTTAAGTTTTGGGATTGGTGTGACTCTCCATATGTTGCATCAGGAAATCAAACTGCCATGCAGCAGGGTTTAAAGTGTGGTACTTAAAGATGAATTCATGAAATGGTCTCCTAAAAACTTCAATAAGGACTTTTAACAAATGATCTAAATCATTTGTCACACATGACACATTTTCATGTTTGATTCTTAAAGTCTTAAAGAGACCACGTGTGTTAATCTCATTTAAAAAAGTGCAAATCGTAGATGCAAAATACTCGTCAAACAGAGTTTAGACCCTGCTGTTGTCTCATTGATTCACATCAGTACGGAAATGTGATTTTACCTGTTGGACAAACAGGTTCTGCATGAGTATGTTTCTGCTAGATATTTGTGTTTAATGTCAGTGTCTGAGAGTATGTTTGAGGTGAAAAAGTTAAAAGGTTGAAAGTTTTTTTTTCTTCCCATTCTCACACATATGAAGCCGTTCGACGTCTGCTTTAGACAAAACAGCTTCGCTACATAGTAATACATCCAAATGATTCTATCAAATCAAACAGTGATATTACTGAGAGATCTTAATGTGTGAATGTGAAATATGAAATATGGAAAATGCTTCAATATATATTACTTATTCATATTTATATTTTTCGGGTATCTTGCCATTGTTACTGTATTTTGTCTTTGCTTGTAGCATGCCACTGAAATCATAGCTGATCACTCTAT
>NW_015635166.1:0-525 GCF_001515625.1 Sinocyclocheilus rhinocerous
TGGGGTCCATTCTGCTTCTGTGCACTTCTGCATCCCCTGTTTTTTCTTCTTCTGGGTATACGGTGAACAAAACATTGAACCCACTCAAACAGACTGCGAAACAGTGCCATTATAAAACACTGAATGCTGCAGAATGCTGTAAATGTACTTTGAAATGTCTACCAAGTGTCTCTTCCGAGCTGCAAAGTTAGTGTTTGGGTTAAATATCCACAAAAGATATGTTCTGGATAGCAGTCAGAGCAGCACTTTACAGCTTTCAGATCATTATGACATCATAATGCTATCATGTGTGAAAATTCTAAATTCTGCAGGTCCAGTTCTTTCCACTTGTTTTAAATATAAATAGATTAAATCAGCCAATGCAGGAACATGAAATACATGCACTCATATTCAAGAAATAATCTAAAAAATAAATAAAAAATAAAAATATTTTGCACAGTGCATTCTTTTTTGCATTCTTTTGTAACTGATTATAACATTTTCTATTACAAATTATAGTAAATAATAAAAACGTTTAAAAAAAAA
>NW_015635167.1:0-573 GCF_001515625.1 Sinocyclocheilus rhinocerous
ATTTTAGTCTGTAGGTTTAAGCCTTGTCTGTGAAACCGGAGATATAATTTTTGTATTAATTGTGTGTGTGTGTGTGTTGGTAATTCTATACGTTATGGGGACCAAATGACCCCACAAGGATAGTAATACCAGCAAATTTGGACCTTGTGGACATTTTTAGGTCCCCAATGAGGAAACAGGTTTATAAATCAAACAGAATGATGTTTTCTGTGATGGCGAGATTTAGGTTTAGGTACTTTTGAATGTAAAATGATTTTGCATTGTTCTCCAGGCTCTTTCTAAGTGAGTTAAAGTGTTGTAACTGAGTATAGTGTTGGGTTTCTCTTATGCATGAGCAAAAAAGTTTTTTGTGTAGTTGTTTTTGAGATTGTTTTGTCAATAAAGGGTTTTCCATTTTGTGTTTGTGTTGATTGTAACTAGGTAATTAATCGATTTTTAAAATAACATTTTAAATATAAATTACAACATTATTAAGAGATATAGCAAGAAATATATTTTTAATTATATAATAGTATACATATAAACGACATTAAAGTGTATTTTAGTTCACATTAATTGCTTTTTCAGAAGTAC
>NW_015635168.1:0-687 GCF_001515625.1 Sinocyclocheilus rhinocerous
TTTTTTTTTATCATTCTTTCTTTTTTCTCCTTTCAGAATATCCTGATCTTCACAGAATCAAACGAGAGCTCAACCTTTTGTCCAAGCTGTACAGCCTCTACAATTCTGTGATTGACAGCGTTTCTGGCTACTACGACATACTATGGGCTGACCTCAATATAGAAAAGATAAACAGTGAACTGCTGGATTTTCAGAATAGGTTTTTATGATTTTACCTTTCTAACTAATCTAATTAATAAATATTGTATATTGAATGACGTGAATTTGAGTGCATATTTTGTAATTCTTTTCAAGGATCCGTAAGCTGCCTGGGGCCCTGAAAGAGTGGCAAGCTTTTAATGACCTGAAAAAGACCATTGATGACTTTAATGAAACCTGTCCTCTACTCTACATGATGGCAAATAAGGTGATGTTAAGCAAGCATCTGTTCATACACACATATTGCATTTATACTAGGGGTGTAACGATTCACTCGTTTTATCGATGCATCGATTACAAACCCTGACGATGCATATGCATCGATCTTGAAACATCATTTTTGAATCGTGAATCGCCGATTTCGGACAGTAATCGATTTAAAACACTAAGAATCGAATGAATCTCGATTTCTATAGCGATTCAATGCTTTCAAAATATATACACATTAAATTACTACAAGCTCAAATTAATGGAGACCTTGAACAGTGT
>NW_015635168.1:983-1105 GCF_001515625.1 Sinocyclocheilus rhinocerous
GAGGAAGCAGAAATGTAAGTGTCTAAAGCATACGCACAGTTCCATTGAATGATACATGTTTTTTAACAATGTTGTTGAACCGAATGTACGAAGGAAACTATTAAAATAACCACAGCATTAAC
>NW_015635169.1:0-1151 GCF_001515625.1 Sinocyclocheilus rhinocerous
TTTACATTTTATTAATTTACATGACTTCTATTTATTTATTTCTTTCTTTCTTTAATATTTTATTAATTTACACGACCTCCATTTATTTATTTAACATTTTATTAATTTACATGAGTTCTATTTATTTTTATTTTTTACATTTTATTAATTTACATGACTTCTATTTATTTATTTATTTAATATTTTATTAATTTACATGTCTTCCAGGTCTAGAAATCATATTTTTGAAATGGCCTCATATATCAAGCTGCAGAAATCCTTTGTCAAAATAATATATATTTATAGATTTTTAGGCGTTTTAGCTTATTTTAACGCTTGTTTTGTCCCATTTTAAATCATTTTGATTCATCTTGAATGAATCAAACCCCTGGTTGAGAACCACTGGCCTAAAACAGGGCTATACCAAAAAAAAAATAGCATGGTAACTTACAAGGTTTCTGCCAAAATACCAATGCCAACTAGAATTATTGTTATTAAAGCATTGCATCAAGTCTCTTTTGGTCTTGGGTTCCTCCTTTAATGTGCATCTGTGTGTTTTTTCTCGTGAAAAAAGGTGAAAATGGTGCATCTGATCACTCAAGTAAAGTAATCATTCACGTCTGGAGCACAAATGCTGACTTTAAGACTCAGCGCTGGAGGTTTGATCAGTAACAGTGACAGTAAGCGTGATGCTTGACTTATTAAACCCCACTAATTAACCTAGAAAAACCACATTTCCTTATGAATCACGGGGTAAAGCCTAGAGAAATTCATGGCGTGTGGAAGGATAAATGTCATGTTGTGTTGTCACTAAACCCAGAGAGAGAGAGACACAGCAGAGAAAAGGCAGTCTGTCTGGACGTTACATAAGCTGTCATTATGTGCCATTCTCGCTTCGGGGCTCGGTTACATCACTCTGAACTTTGCCGTACTGCTCTGCTGTTATTTTTGGAAGCCGTGTGAAATCTGCTAATGTCGGTTACCTGAACGGTGAACGTCGGTTTTGCTTTGCAGAGCTGAGAGGGAAAAAACCAGGGAAGTGGGGAAAGTAAACAAGAACAAAGACATCCGTCTTCCCGTCAGACGCTCCGGGGAAAAGAGGGAGCGCGAGAGGAAAAATGAGCACAGTTCAAGTGAGGATTGTTGATGAGTTTACAGTTTTTCTCCAGGAA
>NW_015635170.1:0-464 GCF_001515625.1 Sinocyclocheilus rhinocerous
ATTTAAAGAAAGAGCAACTTGTTCAGTAAACCATTTAAAAAAAATTAAATAAATTTTTTTTAAAAAGTTTAGTTTTTCCCCCTGCTGTACCGAAATCATACCGAACCGTGACGTTAAAACCGAGGTACGTACCGAACTGTCATATTTGTGTACCGTTACACCCCTAATATATATATATTCAGCTTATTTAAAAGGTATTGGTTGGTCCGCTCAATTTTCTGTCTATAGTTATGAGCTCAGATTCATGAACTGGTAAATGTGGACAGTGTGGCCTATTTTGGATTATTTAATTTATTACATAAATTTTCAGCACAACAATCTGACTTCTAGGGGGTCTTTAAAGGGGTCCTATTATACTTTTTCACTTTTTCAACTTTAGTTAGTCTGTAATGTTGCTGTTTGAGCATAAAAAAAATATATGCAAAGTTACAAAGTTCAAAGTCCACTTTAAAAGGAGATATTTT
>NW_015635171.1:0-277 GCF_001515625.1 Sinocyclocheilus rhinocerous
GGGTCGACTGCGTCAAAAGCAAACAGCTCACGTTTTACTCGCTGCACCACTGATACTTCGGAAATGCATGTGTCTTTTGCAGTGCTGTTAATCACAGCCAGCCATTGGTGGGCGGAGTTAATGTAAATAGCCTCTGCCAACAAATTGGTCCTTTTCTCCTTAGAGTAATACACTCCATTTCTTTGTAGAGCTGCTTGACAGTGGAATTGAATTCTGTTTGCATAATTGAAATATTTTTATTTATACATTTTATTTATATATTATATTGCTGCAATAT
>NW_015635171.1:655-953 GCF_001515625.1 Sinocyclocheilus rhinocerous
AAATCACTTTAAGGAGTCAAATATCACCTCGTAATGGGAAGGCTAATTTTTGATCAGATTTTTTGATAAAACATTAGAAAGTTTGGAGGAGACATGACAAATTTTGTTAAGCTGTTTTGAAAACCACCATACATTAAAATCTGTAGACATGCATACATGAAGGTGATTCATTTAGCCCCAATGCCTCAAGATGTATCAAAATGTAATGAAGAACACAAACGTTTGCACTAAAGTGGATTTGATTATATATTTGTACGTTCTGGAATGATCATTATTTGTTATATACGCTTGTAAACAT
>NW_015635172.1:0-1471 GCF_001515625.1 Sinocyclocheilus rhinocerous
GCATGATGTACCAACTCTCTCCCCAGCAGAGCGCATCCGGGAGGCCTTGGTAGCTCATATTCACACAAATCAGTAAAGTGCAGAGAAGCCTTGGAAGCTCATACCCAAAGTATGCAGTCAAGACCCACGCGAAATTGAAATCAAACATTTATTTGTAGCGCATAGCATCCTTCATTTCTGAACTTGGAAATTCACACAAGTTTCAACTTTTGTTCAACTCTTTTTTTCCAGTGTTTGAATATAAAATAAAGCATTTTGTTACAAAATAAAAAAGGTGCAAATATTGCTTTCCTAAAATAAAAGAAGGCACATTCAGAATTTGTCCAGCCAAAGTTGAGTCTCAAGTTTTTTTCTTTACCTTTTTCCCTACATAGATTGTGCAAAATACTGCTTTCTGTAGGGATGCACCAGAACCAAACATAAATCAAAGCAAATTTAAATAAATAAAACAGTGAACTGCCAGAGCTTCTGTCTTGCATGTAAACACTCTAAATCTAAAAGGCCTAAGAACAAATAATGCTTTCCTGCAAGATGATACGGCACAAAACGCTACTTGGGTGGGTCATTGTAGTAGTGCACTTGATATGCTGCTGGGGCAGGGGGTCCAGGGACTGTAGATGGATAGTCCATGATCTCAGCTGATGGGCGTTGGGGAGGTGGTGTATAAGGGTAGTAATGAGGGGCTGAAAAGGGTGAATGGTGGGATTGGGGCATAAAGCACTGAAACAACTGGAGCATTAACGCCCTGTTCTCTTCTGCTCTCTTTTCATCAGCTTCCATCTTCTTCATTTCAAAATCAAGACGTTTCCTTTCCAGCTCCATTCTATTTCTCTCCATCTCTTTCTCCCATTCAAACCGCTCCCTGTCGAAGTCATGGGTGTTCTCATTTTGTAGGAGACGGTCCAGACCCTTGTCCATTGCCTCCATTATCTGGGTTTTTCGTCCCTTTCTTCGGCGATGTGCTGCAAAAACAAAACATTTATTTCAGCAAATTCAGATGGTAAAACCCTTAAATACCGGGAACGTTCAATGCTACAGTGATTAAATTAAATTTCAATATCTTTGGTAAGAACTATGTAATGGTCATTTAATGGTTTGTGAATATATCTTCGGGACACCTTGTTTTGGTTACATCTGTGTCCCTGGCAGTGTCACAACCCCACGCAACGTGCCAAAGTTCAGTTGAGTAATGCACCTGTTAATAAAAGGACGTTTTTTAACTCTCATAATTCCTTTTATTTTTATTCTCAGTTAAAGTGATGCTGTGTTGTGTGGTCTTTGTATTATGCTGTAATGGTGGTAGGCTACTCCCCAGCAGGGTGAGGGAGACTGTCCTGGGATTTTGCTAGTGCAGGTTTATTGCCGTCTACCACAACATCAACCAAACAAGCCTGGTTTCACAGCCTATTGTATTCATACATGAACATGCACACACAACAAAGCATCACTGTAATTGAGAATAACAATAAAA
>NW_015635173.1:0-931 GCF_001515625.1 Sinocyclocheilus rhinocerous
AGCGACGGAAAACTTGAATCCCTGTATATACAATATTAGAATGTTCGAGGGAGCGGGATACACACGTTGTGGGAGCGGGCGGTAATAGTCAGAAATTCAGCGGGAGCGGGTTTAAGAAAACTGTCCCGCTCGGGGCTCTAGGCTGCGCACCAACACACACGCTAAGTTTTTTTTCGCGATTCCACATCTCCACCCCCAATCATTAGTGCCGTTTCGTTCTTTGCCAGAACATATAGGACAATTTTTTAAATAGCGCCATAAACAAAATTTATTTCAAATTTAATTCAAGCACTTTCAAGGACCTATGTTTGTTTTCAAGTACTTTCCAGGCCTTGAATCCATGTGTCTGAAATTCAAGTACTTTCAAGAAGCGTGGGAACCCTGTAATATGTGGTGTGAAGAACAATAATGTTGTCTAAAATGTATGAAAGCAATGATAAATTACAATAGCCATTTTAAAGCTTCACCATGTTACTCACAATGAACAAGAACAATTGACCAAGGATCACTCACAACAGCAAACTTCTTGGGAATCACCAGTTTTAGAAACAAAGAAAATGTTATTTATTTGTCCATCCACTCTGATAAGATGTCCTGTATTCATATGTAAACTGGTGCCTTGAACCACATTCATCCACAGAGGAGCAGAGCCGAAGCACAACCAAAACAATAGTTTTCCGGCAAGATACTTGCAGTTTTATTTTTTAACTTCTAGATGTTACATGATAATATTTAAAAACTCAAACTCATTTGTAAGTGACTTTCAATAAACGTGTCTGATAAATGAATAAATGTAAATCTAAATATCTAGGAGTGAGGTTAACTTAAAAGGGGGGTCTAATGCTATTACATGCATTCTGAGTTATTTACACTGTTAAAGAGTAGGATTCTCGTGCTAAACATGGTCAAAGTTTCAAAAAACGATTTGGAC
>NW_015635174.1:0-198 GCF_001515625.1 Sinocyclocheilus rhinocerous
ACTACAGCGTCTTTAATCTCTCACTTTAAAGGAATAGTTGAGCTGAAATTAAAATGTGTTTAAGATTAGGATGAGTTTGTTTCTTCATCAGATTTGTAGAAATGTAGCACTGCATCAGTGTCTCAGCAATGGATGCTCTGCAGTGAATGGGTGCCGTCAGAATGAGAGTCCAAACAGCTGATAAAAACATCTCAATAA
>NW_015635174.1:330-975 GCF_001515625.1 Sinocyclocheilus rhinocerous
CTTTTAACTAAAATACCATAGAGTCCATAATCCATAATAACGCTTCCTCCAGTGAAAAAGTGTTCTGGTCTGAATCAGGAGAGAAATCTGCACAGATCAAGCAGCGTTTAAACAGTCCAAAAGCATCTTAATGCTGGATTAGTTTCATAGTTTGATGGACTGGAGTGCTGTGGATTACTTGTGGATTATTGTGATGTTTTTATCAGCTGTTTGGACTCTCATTCTGACGGCACCCATTCACTGCAGAGCATCCATTGCTGAGACACTGATGCAATGCTGCATTTCTACAAATCTGATGAAGAAGTTTAGCGTGTTTTCATTTTTAGGTGAACTGTTCCTTAAACAGCTGCTGGCTCATTTGTAGTATTTAATAAATGCTGATGTCTTGTGTTGTTTAGTTGTAGTTTTTAATGCAGGATTCATTATAGTTCACGCCCTCATTCCATAAATCATCATCATACGCTCACTAGACCTTCTGACCTGATGTGACTGACTCTGTTTGTTGAAAATAAAATCCACAGTTTTTGAGCTCTTTGTGTTTAACACACACACACACGCACACACACGCACGCACGCACGTGCACACACTCACACACACACACACACTCACTCACTCGCTCACTCACACACTCACTCACTCACACA
>NW_015635175.1:0-288 GCF_001515625.1 Sinocyclocheilus rhinocerous
TTTCCAGAGTTGCCCATATACCACACCATGTTACAGCACAGTAGGACTATTGCAAACAGGAACAATACTGTACTACATAGATGTTTCCTGTCGGCTCGATTTTTGTTGCCGCGCTGGTGGAAACAACACGAGACCATGCTACCGTGACTGTCAAAAGCGGCTTGACGGTGTTTAGTGTGCCGCCAGCAGCAGCATGCGGTGCGTGCCGTCAGCGCAGCTGAACAGTTCTGCGTTCAAATGAATGCAATAGGCTTAAGCTTGCCGCAAAGCACCGGCAAAAGTAATTAC
>NW_015635176.1:0-1389 GCF_001515625.1 Sinocyclocheilus rhinocerous
TCCGCTCTCAGATTTTGGACCCCCTTGCAAGTATTTTATTTAATTAAATTTTTTTTTTGCATAAAATGCACATTACCTTCACTAGCAACTCAGCATGTCTTGAGTTTTCTTTAGCCACCTACTTGCATGAAGTTCCTCCCTTATTTCCTCAAAGGAATTTGTTATTGGCAGGGAAAATGGAGTTACTGAAACAGCTGTTGCTGTCTATAAAGCATGAATCCGAAAGTGGGACAGATGAGAAGTTTCTCTGTTTTCTTGAGAATGAATGAGCTGGCAAACAGGATGTATCATGCAGCGAAACTAAACATCTGGTTTTGGAAAATGAGCTTGATGTTGGCCGTGAACTGCAGGTCTTCATTTAACTTCCAGGGGTTAAACACAACCAGTGAGGGAATCCAAGTTAAAACTGAGCACAGGATCAGATTAGTATGTCAGATGATTCATGAACGCGGGCGATGCAGAAAGCTTATTTCATGGTGAACTCTGCGGTGCATCTCAGGTTTGTGCATGCTAGAAACTGAAGACGTGTCTGCATGCTTCTGTTGTTTGCATGGACATAATTGCATACATAATGCTCTGGTTTTCTCCAGCTCACGGCTGTGCTTGCATTCGGGACCTGTGGAGGATATACCGGCAGAAATGTGGTTTCCATCTTCTGCGGTGGAAGCAGCAATGAAACCCTCAGTGCCACTTTCACCTACCCATTCAGGTTTGGCCCAGTTACACTCTGAAATTGGCAAGTAAAACACTGAATGAAATGTGAAACTGTAGAGTAGAAAGACTGTAGGTAACATACTCCAATAATCTTTTTGTTTACAACTTTTTACAGTGTAATATAAACTCTTTCCAGGGTTATTTTTATTTACTAAAACTATCAACATTTTTTTGGGGGATAATTGAAATAAAGCTGAAATAAAATAACAAATATAAGATGAAAAGCTTAAACTAAATGAAAAATTAGATATGAGAAACATAACAATTACAAAAAATTAAAAACTGAACATATAAAAATAAGACCTAATTCAAAATATTAAAGGAGTAGTTCACCCAGGAATTAAAATGTACTCATCCTCAGGCCATCCAAGATAGAGTTTCTTCATGGAAACAGATTTGTAGAAATGTAGCATTCCATCACTTGTTCACCAATGGATCCTCTGCAGTGAATGGGTGCCGTCAGAATGAGAGTCCAAACAGCTGATAAAAACATCACAATAATCCACAAGTAACCCACACCTCTCCAGACCATCAATTAATGTCTTTTGAAGCCAAAACCTGCATGTTTGGAAGAAACAAACCCATCATTAAGATGATTTTAACCAGCTAAAATATGAGTCCTCTATTCATAATATTGCTTTTTCCAGTGAAAAATCGTTTCATCTGAATCAGGAG
>NW_015635177.1:0-1973 GCF_001515625.1 Sinocyclocheilus rhinocerous
GGGTGAGTGTAATGGCAAGTTTTATCCTGCTAGTCTGGGGATTTTTCTGACCTCCTTTTACCTTTCAGATGCCCTTACCAGGATGACCGTTACCTGACCACATTGGTTCCAGTGACTGGAGCATCAGGTCTTCGCTTCCCAACCCACTACAAGCGCTTTATTGTGAAGATGTTCACATTTGTGGATCCAGCGTCACTGGCTCCTCTGCAGGAAACCGTATGCGACTTGAACCTTTAATTTGACTCATTATAGATTCTATGACTTGACCCTCTTTCTTCCGTCAGATCTTCATCCACTGTAGTACTGCGGTGTGCCATCCATCTTCTGGCTCCTGTGAGCAAAGCTGTGGCAGGAAGAGTGAGTTCTTGGCTTAACTTGACTAGAGGAACTGAGATTTTTATAATTGTCTTCACACTTCTAATTTGTTTTCTTTCAGGAAGGGACACTCATGTCAAGACCATCTCTAGTGAGCGGACTGTGGTTTCTAGTGGAGAAGTTACTCTGATCATGTAAATCTAGCGGTTTTAATAAGCTTTTTGATGTGGCAAGGAGCTTTGTCTGTTATTGTATTGACCTTGCAGAGTCTAAAGTTACGTTACATGTACCCAGTTTGTTTCTTGGTCTACACTATTAAACTAACTTTCCAGGAACTTTTGTAAGGTAATTCATTCTGAGTCCAGGTTTCTGCACAAGCCATGGATAACTTTACATCTATCCAACCTACAGTAGCTACCCTGGAGTACAATCCAAGGTTCCAAATTAAGCCAGTCTTAAACCACAAATGCAGTGTAATTGTAAATATAATCACATTTGGTGACTCGTCTTACGTGCTGCTCCTTGTCGAGTGTTAATAAGTGACTCATTGTTCTTCGCTCAGAACTTCTCTGATCAAAAGTCAACATGTATTACAGTTCCTCCAGAGTTCAGCTGTGTTTGGTGTTTAATGTCCTCTGTGCAGAGAATTGACGGACAACTACACTGTCCTTCTGTAGCTGCTAAAGTGCTTGTTTTGATGTCAATGCCCTCTGGCGGATGTGATGTGCCAGGATGTCGTTGTGGTTTTTGTAGTTGAGAGTCCTGATGTGTCTTTGGAACAAAACTGTTATACATGAGCGAGACGAGTGGAGTTTATTTAACCTCTTGTTTTCGGCTAAATATCTTTCTCTTTTGTAAGGAAGCCTTTTTCCCGAACACTTAATTCTGTATGTATCAGTTCTGATTCTTCTAAGAAAGCGGTAAAAATTATCACACTTAATTGCGTTGCATTGCGTGGTGTAAACAATCATGTCTGCATTTTGTGATCGGAGAAACAAAATAAGCGCTACCATACACTGCTCAACTCTTGTTTGAATCGTCAGAGGCAAATTCTTTATATATATATATATATATAAGTATTTTCACTTGGAGTCAGAACAGCCGGCTTTGTAGTCTCCTCTACCAGGATCAGGAAACGGTCCTAAATAAAATGCACTGGACACATCTGAATATTTGGGTTGAACTGTTCTGGAACAGTGTAAATACAACTTAACCACTGATTTCTAGTCGTGTCCTCTTTTGGAAGGCCAAACAAAGTTTCGCTTTCTCAACGAAACAGCGCTGTCACGACATGGCGGAGGCAACAATACTACAGCGAGAACAAAGTTGCGCCGTTCATTTGGGTGGCGTTATGCAAGTCTTCCCACATCATGACGTACACATGTAGGGCGTGTTAGAACGAACCGTTTTAGGTAGGTGTGGTTGACTCAACTTTTATTTTTTGTACTGCTGGGTGATTTCAATATTCATGTCTGTTGTGCTGCTAATGTTTTAGCCAAGGACTTCTTAAATCTTATGTCCTCATTGAACTTTGTACAATGGGTTAAAGGCCCCACTCATTGTCTTGGTCACACACTAGATTTGATATTGACTTACGGCTTATCTGTTGCTACAAGTGGAAGAAAGATGGGCTTCAAGTGTCATACGAAATGCTGAAA
>NW_015635178.1:0-606 GCF_001515625.1 Sinocyclocheilus rhinocerous
GTGTGTGTGTGTGTGTGTCATACAGGTTTGGAATGACATGAGGGTGACTTAATGATGACAATTTTTATTTTTGGCTGAGCTATTCCTTTAAGATCACATTGTATTACATAATGTTGTGATTTAATTGATTTTAGTATAAGTAACTTTATACCACGGTAACTGCAGTTTTCGCTAGAAAGCTTGTCAATGTTCTGTATTTCTGCATAAATTTGACCGACGTGAAGATCAGATCTTCATCTAATATGGGAAACCTTCACAGAGAGCTTGATGAAATGTTGTTCTTATTACAATGACTCTATGGAATATCTCAGTCGCTGCATTTGGGGATTGAAAATATCTGTATGAGCACTAAATGGTATAACTACTGTGTGTCCATGGCAAACAATTTCCTACACTCTCAGATATAAAGGTACGAAAGCTGCCACTGCGGCAGGACCTTTTCAAAAGATACACCTCGGTACCTAAAGGATACCTTAAAGGTTCATATTAGCAGCTAAAAGGTACAAAAGTGTAACTTTTGAAAAGGTACCACCCCTGTGACAGCTTTTGCACCTTTATATATGAGAGTGTACAGATCTGTTCTAGTTTCATAGCTCTCATATTTCT
>NW_015635179.1:0-153 GCF_001515625.1 Sinocyclocheilus rhinocerous
TGGTCAAGCCCAATCGTGATGGTTCCGAAGCAGGATGGCACCCTCCGTTTCTGCAATGATTTCCGTCGCCTCAACGAGGTCTCCGAGTTCGACGGATACCCCATGCCTCGGGTGGATGAGCTGTTGGACCGGCTGGGAAGGGCCCGGTATATC
>NW_015635179.1:313-574 GCF_001515625.1 Sinocyclocheilus rhinocerous
CACCCGCCACGTTCCAGCGGATGATGGACATCCTGTTGCGGCCCCATCAGGCCTACGCCGCGGCCTATCTGGACGACGTCGTGATCCACTCCGAGGCATGGGAAGACCACCTGGACCGGTTATGGAGGGTGCTCTCGGTCGGAGCTCCGGCGGGACTCACCGCCAACCCTCGAAAATGCCACCTGGCCCTCTCCGAGGCGAAGTACCTGGGTTTCAAGGTGGGACGGGGTCTCATTCGGCCACAGGAGAAGAAGGTGGAGG
>NW_015635180.1:0-153 GCF_001515625.1 Sinocyclocheilus rhinocerous
GGGCTATTATAGTCGCTCATTTAAGCCATTAGTAATCGCACGTTTGTATTTAATTAAACGATTAAATTAACTTAAACTAAACTATACTAAACGAGCGTTTTATAGGCTATAGCCTATTCCGCGCTCAAGCGGATCGCATAAATAGCTAGAACA
>NW_015635180.1:415-519 GCF_001515625.1 Sinocyclocheilus rhinocerous
TTATTGTTTGGCCCTATAATCCTCTTTCTTACTCTCTCATTTGGCACGAATCCAAATGCTTCCATATTCACAATGTTGGCTATTTATTAGGCCTATGTAAACCA
>NW_015635181.1:0-871 GCF_001515625.1 Sinocyclocheilus rhinocerous
TGTAATAAAGTCTTGACTCTGGAATAGATGCAAAACGTTACTGTTTGATTCATAAAGACAGAGTTTGTTTGATTCCATAATCACCATTATTTTAATCATTTGCAGAAAAACAACTAACAAATTACCTTTATATGCTTTTTAATTATTTTATGCTTAGGCAATGATTCACGTTTCTTCTGTTCAGTTGCTGTATAGTTTTTTTTTTAAAATTTTGTTTGGTCAATGCATCATGAAAAAATATATTTATACTTATTTTGCAGGGAGGAAGGACTCACAGCATATTAGAATAAAATACACATAAGGATCTAGTGGGTTTTGATGAAGTGACCAGGCGATGAGCTCTGGCTCCGGGACAGAAATGGTCTCTGGCTTTAGCTGGCTCTGGTTCCGTGGTGGGAGGCAGCACTCACACGTGGTCCATGGTGGGTGTTGGCTCTGGCATTGAACTTAGATCCACAGCGGAAGATCTTTCCTGTTGTCTGGGACTCTCTGGGTTGGGATGATGAATCCTGTCTGGAGCGGACAGAGAGATGCTGCTGATGGAATATGTGCCAGTCATTTTTGCAACTCCCGTGGTGAGGGAGGATCGGCATGCCCACAAGGTGTAACCCACAAACTGGACAAAAGGACAGTGATCCTCCCCCAACAGCAGCATCTGGCCGAGGATATCGTCCATCCCGCTCCAGAACAGCGGTTTCAGAGTATCATCATCCCAGTGCGCCTCGTTGTAGAGCTGTAGATAGTCCTCCACATATTCCTCCAGCGTCTGGCTGTTCTCCATTTCTTTTTGGGTCAGTTCTTCTGTCAGGTATATTGTGGACTCAGTGAGATGCATGATGCAGACACTCAATAGAGATACATTTAATCAACA
>NW_015635182.1:0-289 GCF_001515625.1 Sinocyclocheilus rhinocerous
CTCGAAGCGCCTCTTCACGCTGGTAGAGCGCTTCTTAGAGTGGGCGCAACCCAACCTGCACTCGCTGAGGGCAGCGCATATACCGGGCAAATTGAACCAGGGAGCGGACATGTTATCAAGGAGCAATGTCCCCTCAGGGGAGTGGTTCAGAGGATCTGAGAGATCTTCGGCGAGGCCGAGGTGGACCTCTTCACCTCAGAAGACAACTCTCACTGCCCAATCTATTTCTCAAAGACCAGGGACGCGTTGGCCCACGATTGGCCCAACCTCCTTCTCTATGCTTTCCCCC
>NW_015635182.1:414-517 GCF_001515625.1 Sinocyclocheilus rhinocerous
TATCGGAGCTAACTCAGCTACTGATAGCGGCCCCTTGGCCTGTTCCACTGAGACAGATTCTCCTCTCTCAAGCGAACGGGGCATTATGGCATCCTCGGCCCGA
>NW_015635183.1:0-680 GCF_001515625.1 Sinocyclocheilus rhinocerous
TAATAATAATTAATTCCCTAAGAAAAAGTAATCAGACATTACATAATGGTGGAGAATACGGGCAAATTCGACTTAAAAATTAATGACACCAAGATATTATGATGAATTTTGTCTATTTTTATCCGGAAGAATAGATGAGACATAGAGAAACAGAGTTATTATACCTGTTATTATAACATACCAGCGCGTTGAATGAATGAAGTGAAACTCGAGGGTTTGTTGTTTAGAATTTAACTGCAGTAAAAACGTTTAAATATTGTCCAACGAGACAAAATAAGTAGCTTTAGAGCGCACAAGAAAGAAACGAGCGTGTCCCTCGTTTACTTTCTGTAAAAGGGCCTCAGAGCTTGATTTGTATAGTGCGTGTCCCACTTCCAAATTCAACTCTGCTATTCATCTCCCCGGTTTGAGAAAATCAGAGTAGTTAACTGATAGTCCTCTGCCATTTAAATTCACTAAAAAACTAGTGAACTTGAAAACGCGGCGCTCAGAGAGAGTGTCCGGACCTCACTCGGAACGAGTTGAGTGTTCCGCGCTGTAAAGATAAGAATCTAAAGAGTGTTTTTTGGCTGTTCAGAGTGAAATGCGCCGACATTTCACTGACAACCCACAGCTAGTAAGCTCACATGCTCATGCTGTGTACGTCACCATAGCAACAGGTAAACCGGGGTAGTTCTAAG
>NW_015635183.1:799-985 GCF_001515625.1 Sinocyclocheilus rhinocerous
ATTTTGTGGTCTCAAAGGCAAAATGTGTTGCAGTGTTTGAAGTGTTGAAGTGACTTGCTCAGTTACATCTGAACTTTATCTTTCGCTATTTCATATGGATTTCATCCTCTGTCTCCTGTTCTCCTCCCATTGAAAAGAACGGACAGATGCAAACTTTATAAACCTTATTGCAACGCGATTTTAACC
>NW_015635184.1:0-1008 GCF_001515625.1 Sinocyclocheilus rhinocerous
ACTGCAGAACTCCTCAGATCCTGATGAACGACTCTCATTTCTCTCCTTCAGGAACGACTCGCACAAGTTCTTTAACACAAGATTAACTGGAGGTTCATGTTTTGAGGATCTTCTGCAGACAGGACACTCCTGAGTTTTCTTGGTTCTCCAGAACTGTTGAAGACACTCTTTACAGAAACTGTGACTACATGATAAAATAACAGGATTCTTGAAGATTTCACAGCACACGGGACAAGAAAGCTCTTCTACAGATACATTTAGTGAAGCCATTTTCACAGTTTGAGCTCCAGCAGTCTGAACTTTACTTTCAGTTTCACAACAATGGTTTGAAAAATGAATCACCAAGAGAATCACAAAGATCTGCTTTCTATTCAGAAACAAATGTCTAAAAAAATCCCCTTTTAAAGTGTTTCTCTTCGTTCTTCACTGGTCGCTGATTCTTTATTGCTTTTGTCAGTAGAGAAGAGTCAGTGTGACAGAAAAGAGAAATAACACGTCAGTCTCTTCCTGGTAAGTGCTGTGAGAGGGTGGAGTTTATGATCAGGTGAGTGTGTTTAAACAAGTCAGACGGGAACATCAGGATAAAGTTTAACTAATTGTATTCAAAATGAACTTACTTTAAAACGTTAAAATATAATGTTATAAAACCTTGGATTAAAAAAACAAAACCAAAAAAAACAATGAAAATATACGGTAAGGAATAATTGACAAAAAAACAATGAAAATATACAGGTAAGGAATAATTGACTCCTGGCCGTTGAATTATTAGAAAATAATGCACACCCGAGGTGGTGATGCAGCCACGATGCGAAGCGGAGTTACACCGTTACACCTCGGGTGTGCATTATTTTTCTAATAATTAAAAAATAGATTCAAATATTCATGATATATAATGTATTTTAATACTTCATTTTAATATTTTTTTTATGTTTACACTACCTGACATTTTTAAAGCCATATATATATATATGTCAAGTCAAGTCAAGTCACCTTTATTTATATAGCGCT
>NW_015635185.1:0-1174 GCF_001515625.1 Sinocyclocheilus rhinocerous
TTCACCTTGTAACTTTAACTTCTCTGCTGCTTCTTGGAGGAGAATTGTTCTTTCTGAGCCGTCATCTAATATAGCATAGGTTTCAAGGGTGTGATTACCATTGCGTAGGAGCACTTTACTGATTTTCCACAATACTTGACTACATCCAGCTTTCCGATCAAAATGTCAGTTGAAGCAGAATTAACTAAACCGCAGTTTGCTGCACTTAAGTTCTCTGCAGACTTGGCATTCACTTCATGCAATGCTTGAACATGTTTACCTTTGCAGATGCCACAGATGATTCTCAGATGACATTGAGCAGCTTGATGTCGAAATCCACATCTCCAACAGCAGTTATTGGACTTGATCCAATCCTTCTTCTGCTCCCTATTAAGCTTGACGAAGTTAGCACACTGATCCAGGAAATGCATATTATTGCAACAATATGGGCAACACATTTTAGACTTACCTTGTGGTTGAGGCATTGGTCTGTGATCAGGAGTATTACATGAAGAACCAAGAAGCACAGTCATCGACTTCTCACCTTGAAATACTAACGTTCTCTTTGCTTTTTCCTTGGCTCCTCTGAACAATCAAATACTTCTTGTATCTAACTCATATTCCAGCCTATCCGCAAAATCTAGAAGGGATGGTACTCTTCCTTTCAAAGGGTAAAGATATCGTCCGAAGTTAGCTCGAAAGTCATATGGTAGCTTGTTTGCTAACATAGCTACATGTGACCCACAGTAAAGTTCAGCTTTGCCTTCTTCACTCAGTTGCTCTAACATCCCAACCAACGCTAGCACCCTCAATGCGCATTTGCGGAATCCAGCAGAATCACCATTTCGAACAACTGGTCCATCCATTAATTCAGCAATCCTACGCAAAGCGAGCTGATGAGGCTGACCATACTGTTGGATAAGTGAGGCCATTGTATCTGAATAAGGACATTGAGAATTACAATAGGAATCAGCGATCAACAATGCTTCTTCAAACGATCCAATAAAATCTGATACTTAAATTGCTCTGTGGCATCTTGTGGAAGGACATTCTCAAAAGAAATCCTGAGACTTGTGAACTCTTTTAGGTCATCACATGTAAAATCAGGGATGGACGGTTTAGGTCCCCGATATGTCAGCTCTTGGGCACCAGCTTGGGGATTAGTAAAACTAGAATCTGTGTGGAGGGACTGGTG
>NW_015635185.1:1374-4526 GCF_001515625.1 Sinocyclocheilus rhinocerous
CAATCTCCGTTACCTTAGAAGGATGCAACTCTTTATCATTAGCCATTGCTGGTGGAGGTGGTAAAGGCCATTCTTCTTCAACAGTTACTGACTCATATACTGGTTGAGGAGGATTCTCTCTTGGTTCTTGCCTAGATCGAGAAGTACATTCAAAAAATGGTGCTTCTGTGGGATTTGAAGTTGCCACCACCTCACTTTGATTCAACTGCTTCCGTAGCTCTGATACAGTCTGTCGCAGTCTTTTATTATCCTCTTGCACTTGATGAAAGGAATCTGCAATAGACTGAGAATGCTGTGAGGTAATCTGTGGTGAACTCTTACAAACAAGAGTCAGCTCTGAAGGGTACTCTTCATCCACTATACTCCAGTTAGTTAATGTTGAGTGCTGAGATAAAGATTCCTTTCTCCCAGATCTCTGCATTGACTTGTCAGCAATTCTCTCAACAGGAACAGACCGCCAATGCACTGCCGATGGTAGTTCCATCTCATACTGATACATCCATGCAGGAGGGCGAATACGCCGCTTTGGACGAACATCAACTGATCGGTGATCACTTCCCCTTGATGCATGCGCCATCTTAAATCACAGCAATTATCCACCTCCGGCTCGAAGGACCATTTGTTTTGAAGTTTCATGGAAGCTGGGTAAAATTATAATCGCTGTGGGGCATCGATGAGAATGCACAAAGTTCCATTAATCACCGATGAGAATGCACAAATAATCCATTAAATCACTTTATTGATGGCTTAACATGTGGATCAAGGTGTGGTTACTATAAAGAAAGAATAACATCGACATCAGTTACAAATCTAAATCATCAAACACTAATATATTGTTGTTCATGTAACCACAAATTCCTCTTATTAAACAATCATCATAAATTACCAAGGTTTCAATGACATCAAACGACCCAATATTCAAACATACAACAAACAGTATCCATGGCCATAAAGATTAAAATTCCTCAACCAACAATCTGTACAAACAATTCATCTAGCACAAACAATATATCTCCTCTTATGAAATACAAAGTGGCAACTTACACTTGATGCATGCACATAGTCCACATAACAAATAAACCAGTCATGGCTGTCTAGGCCTCAACTCTCCTTTAAATGGCTTCCACCATTGCCATGTGCTCAGAGAGGAAGTGAGGTGGCAGATATTTAAAGGAACAGTTAGTATCGCCCCCTAATGGCCCATTCCCTTCATAACAATAACATACCAATGAACTGAACAAAATGCTGCTACTGTAACAAAAAGTCAGCAGAGTTGGGATCCATATGCAGCTTTATTAAAAGTATAAGCAGCAATACAAACAGGCAGGTGTCGATCACCAGCAATATAATAGCCAAGGCAAAACAGAGACGTTGTCACAAAACAGGCATAATTTAGTCGCCAGGAATAATTCTAACGTTCTTATTTGGTAGATCTCTAATGTAATGGTGAACAACTTCAATGTGACATATGAGATTAGTAGCACTGACTGGTTCAGTGACAATTTAGGCAGTTTATACAATTTTGCCTGTTGGTGTGTAGTGAAGTTCACACTAAAAAATGCAGTGAGAAGTAATTGTATGTTGTGTAGATCATCTTTATGTGCTCATTGGTCACAACTTTCCCTGTAGTAGACGTGGAGGGGCTAAGCATGCTAAAACTGGCAGCAACACATTACGTTGGCTGTCTATTTCACGTTATCAAATGTGACATTACAAATGCTCCACTAAAATACATACACTAGATACATGGTGTATAGTGTAAGTGTGCAGTGTATAGTATATCATTTAAGACACAACTCGGCTGCTTTGTTCAATGGAGTGATGCTAGATATTTTAAGTAGACATTCGTAAGGAGAATTTAAATAGTTTTCTTCAGCTCATTGACTGTAATTGTTTTTTAAAGATATTTATGAAAAACGTGTTTTCACTATTATATCACTCTACCCGAATACACACCATCTTTTCCCCTTTTTTTCTAACTCCATTCACTTCCATACTCCATTCAGGAATTCGTACTTCTTTTGGCAACTTTGTTACTGTAGAGTATATTGGTGCTTTATTGTCTGATGACAGTCCTTATAACATCAGTTTTTATGATTCAATAAATGCACTTGCATTTATATTTAATTTGCCCGTTTACTAGGCTTGGACTGTAAAACAGCGTCATCTGCTGAGAGGTAGTGAGGAGTCAGGATTGTGTACTACATGCAGTGAAGCAGAGACTATTGAGCATGTACTTTTACATTGTGCAGTATATACCAAAGAAAGAGAGGAGTTATTTAAGAAACTGAGAAACATAGGAGTAATTAATTTCACTATATCAAATCTTTTAAGTTGTGCCTCAGGACAGACAAGTACTATGAGAGAAATTCTTAGTTATCTGAAGATAACAGGATTAGAAAGTAGAATTTAAATGGCATAATAATACTAGACAAGAAGAAGAAGAAGAGGTAGTGAGCCAGACCCTCCTTTCGGCATCAGCAATCGACCGCACAACAACAACCAAAAAAAAGACTATACGTTTTGTAGGTGTGTTCCATGTATGACGTCAAAGTACCGCGAGAGCCGTCTGCTCTCTAATCGCTCTCGCGATACTTTGATGTCGTACACGGAAGCGCTGCACACTTTTACTTTCGTTTTGTAGATTTGGCTTGCTTTTCGTTCCATTGAATTCATTTTCTTCCTTTTTTTCAGACGAAGAGTGATGAAAATGAATTCTGTCCTTTTGTGGAAGTTGTGTGTTTTGGTCGTGCTTATTGGTAAGACGTGTTACGATCTCTTTTTCTTTGTGTCAGTTTTTGTGATTTTACGCTCAACAGACAACGATGCTGAAAACATGTTAACGTTATTGTTTTAGATGTGCAAATTCACGGATTGAATATGGACTAGTCTAGCGGCCATGTTACGGTTTAAAGCATGTTTTACTACAATAAAACTTGGTTCATTTTCGTAAGGGTCAACCGCAGATTTTTGTATAGAAGTCAGGATTTTGTGACATTGCGCAGCTGGCTGAATCGATGAAATATGCCCGTGTTAACCTGTTACCTTTGTTTGCGTATTATGAAAATTAACTATGGATTTATTATAGGAAAAGTAGATTACATACTGTTACTATAGTAAAAACATGTAGCCTACATTTTGTCAGAGACTAG
>NW_015635186.1:0-471 GCF_001515625.1 Sinocyclocheilus rhinocerous
TAAAAGTGGATGCAACGTGTTCATTGTGTTATAAATCATCATACTTAAAAGCTATAACCAACAATAAGTAAATATTATAATATATTAAAACTGTTCTTATGAATATTCATGAGATGATACAACATATTATAAGGTTTTTTATAATGCATTATGCATTCATTATAATGCCTTAAGAATACCCTTATAATGTATTATAAATACGGGCTTCATAGAAAGTGTTACCAAAAATTATTCTTACAAAATGTTATTACTACTGGCAGCATGTAATTATGTAATTTAATTGTCATTTCTTCATGATAATATTATGGATTATCAATATATCTTTGTGGGGCCCCCTTGTTGAGGGCCCCAGTTACTTACCCCCTGTCCGACGCACCTGTGCACAAAATTCAAAACCAGAAACAACACGCACCTGTGCACAAAATTAAAACCAGAAACAACAGACTAGTGAAATACTATCTTGAATCATTT
>NW_015635187.1:0-942 GCF_001515625.1 Sinocyclocheilus rhinocerous
ATCCAGTTTGATCTGGGTTTATAATATTAGTAATTATTTTATTTAAAATAGAAGTCAATACATACGAAGATCTCCATTTAATAGAGAAATGGGTCTATACGACTGGCATAGTGTTGGATCTTTCCCATCTTTATGAATGACAACTATTGTTGTCAAAATACCTATATCCAAAGCATGTATGATATGCATTTAATAATAATGGGGCGATAGCATCCTTAAATGCCTTATAGAATTCATTTGAAAAACCGTCCGGACCAGGACTCTTATTATTTTTAAGTCTCGGAATTATCTCCAAAATCTCCTCTTCTGTAATGGGTTTATCTAATTCTGATCTCATAGATTCTGTTAATTGTGGTAACTGCATACTATCCAAAAAACAGTTCATTTCCTGATCATCTGTACATGTATCAGTATTTTTATACAGGGACTTATAGAAACTTATAGCAAACTTTTCAGCAATCTCTTCGGGTTTTGTGAGGAGAATAGATGAATTCTTAGATTTTAGCTTTGATACTATGTTTGTGGATTGTTGTTTCTTTAGGTGGAGAGCCAACAGTCTGCTAGCTCTGTTACCATATTCATAGTATTTTTGGTTGACAAATCTTAGCCTACCTTCCATTACATTGGAAAGTAATGTATTCAATTCTCTACGTGCTACAGTCAATTCTGTTAGTAATACAGGGGTTGGAGTCCGTTTATGTTGTTGTTCCAATTTCCTAATAGTATTTTCTAATTGTTGCTGCTTATGTTCTCTTTCCCTTTTTTTTGCACTGGCAAAAGCAATTATGCGTCCTCGTAAATAAGCTTTAGCACAGTCCCACAATATTAGTGGTGATATATCTGGAGTGGTGTTAGTATCTAAGTAGAGCTGTAATTAATTTTTTATAAATGTTATAAATGCATTATCATTGAGTAAAGATATGTTAAAGGGGTCATATGATG
>NW_015635188.1:0-1452 GCF_001515625.1 Sinocyclocheilus rhinocerous
AGAAAAATTGATAATTTTGACCCATTCAATGTATTGTTGGCTATTTCTACAAATATACCCGTGCTACTTATGGCTGGGTTTTGTGGTCCGGGTCACAATATATATATATATATATATATACATATAAAGGAAGGAAAAGGAAAAAAATCACCCAATTGGGCTGAGAGAAAAGGCTTTTATTTTAACTTTTGCAGTTTTCAATCTGCGAGAGAATCGCCATGGTTTCTCCGGTGGTCCAAACTAGAGAGCCTTCTGAGCTGTACAAAATCACACCTCACCTTGAACAAGACAAGGCAGGTGATCGAAACATGCAGAGGAAGCGCTCGTTATTATCTGCTCTACCGGAAACTGATCGATACCAAACAGATAAGCTACTTATTTGTTCTCACGGTCTTATAAGTTATAACGCGCTCAGCGTAACGTCGCGGCAATGTGAAATGTTCCCTTCACCTCTTTCAGATCTGTAGCCTGTGTGTGTCACGAATGAGAAAAATATTATTACCATAAACTCTGGCGGCTCTTTGACGTCTTCAGTAGGTACGACGAGCAGGAGAATGCCACAGACTGCCAGAAACAGAGCCGCAGTAGCGGTAATGATCCGGCATTGCTGTTGGTTACCCATGGACACCATCCGCGCGACGCGATCCACACAAGACAAATGACTGCGACGACATTCGTTGGCAAGTCAGGTACTATTGTGACGTGTGTTAAATACAGGCGGCAAACCTAAGTGGTCATGGCACTAACATCGTTCCTCGTCACGTGTCCGCGGCGCAACAGGTTCTCGCTGTTAGATTGTGTTGTCCAATAAATCATATAGTCTACTTTATGCTTCATATGATTATGAAAGCTATGCAACATTAAAGAGTTACTGCCCATGGCAAAATATTCAGATCGGTCAACACACGTTTACATTTGTGACAACATGCCCCAGTAGCAGGGGCGGATTGGCCATCTGGCAATTCTGGCAAATGCCAGAGGGGCCGAACCATTTTGTTTAATGTGGGCCGGTCAGATTTTTTCTAAATATATATAAATAAAATTGTTTTTACGGGCCAACAGCGCATAGGACGGGTTTTTATGGCTTGCATGATATCTCTATGGTTATAATAATAATAATGTTAATAATAAATAAATGTTAAGCATCTTGCCCAGTCGGCCACGGCCGGCTGCCTGGTCCCGAGATGGGCCGACCGAACCGTTCAGTCAAAATCAAGCACGTCATCAGAGAGATTGCAATATGCACCCCCTAGTATTGGTAGGTTTAGGAGTAGATGTGGGGTTGGGATTAGGCAATAAGGTAGCGATTTCAACGAGGGGGTGCATAATCTGGCAGGGGTGCAGAATTCGGCACAACACCGGCTGCCTGGTCCCGAGATGAGCCGACCGAACCGTTCAGTCAAAATAAAGCACGTCATCAGAGAGATTGCAACACCAGCTAATTTTCAGTAA
>NW_015635189.1:0-142 GCF_001515625.1 Sinocyclocheilus rhinocerous
AAAAAGGGCATGCTCTGGAATTTGATATACTCCTCTGAGAATTTCTAACCGATTGTCACCAAACTCGGTGAACATGATTTCAAGGCATTGGGGATGCTAAATTGCCAAGGGATTTTTGATATCTCGAACGGTTTGCCCGTGG
>NW_015635189.1:1112-1240 GCF_001515625.1 Sinocyclocheilus rhinocerous
TGCTTAGTTTAAAAAATGCATCATGCTCAGAGGCCACAAAAAAATTAAAACTATCACTCGTTATTAGTGTCAGGGGAAGAACATAATACCAAGGATGAACACCAGATGGAGCCATAGGACTAAAAATC
>NW_015635190.1:0-239 GCF_001515625.1 Sinocyclocheilus rhinocerous
TCCTGGGAACAGTTCTCGACTCAGCCGAATGAGGGCGGTAGTCGCACCAGAAAGTGCACTGGCTATTCAGCAGCTCATGGCCTCATTCAAAGTTGGAGCCCCTCGCCCTCTCAAGGCGTTTCAGAAGATGCTGGGCCTCATGGTCTCTGCGTCTCCGGTACTTCAGCTGAGCCTGCTTCGCATGTGGCCCCTTCAGTACTGGCTGAAACCACGAGTTCCGTCCCACGCCTGGCGTCTCG
>NW_015635190.1:785-1555 GCF_001515625.1 Sinocyclocheilus rhinocerous
AAACACTGGTTCGCAGAGCTGTCTCAGCTGCTTATAGCAGCTCCATGGCCCATTCCCCTGAGACGAGACCTCCTCTCTCAGGCGAACAGAATGATATGGCACCCCCAGCCCGAACTGTGGGTTCTGCACCTCTGGCCTCTCGATGGGAGCCTACGGACCTCCTAGAGAGCGTGCTAAACACTATATTTCAGGCTAGAGCATCCTCTACAAGGCGGCTCTATGCCCTTAAATGGTCTTTCTTCTCCACCTGGTGTATGGCCCGCTGCGCAGACCCAAAATTCCTACGACATATCTCTGATATTGTCCTTCCTGCAGGAGGTGTGGGATAAGGGTTGTTCCCCTTCCATGCTCAATGTCTATGTAGCAGCCATAGCAGCCTCACACGCTCCTATAGCTGGCCAGTCAGTGGGCAGGAACAACCTAGTTGTTCCCTTTTTTATAGGGGTCTAGGAGGCTCAACCCGCCTCGATCTGTCACTGTTCCTGCATGCGACCTGCCCACAGTGTTGAGGGCTCTTAAGAGCCCTCCTTTCGAGCCGCTACAGTCCGTTGAGCCCTCCTTTCGAGCCTCTACAGTCCGTTGACCTTCGTCCCCTGACGCTTAAGACTGCTCTGCTACTATCATTAGCATCGGTAAAGCGTATGGGAGATCTGCAGGTGCTATCAGTGAGCCCCACCCGCCTCAAATTCGAGTAAGATGCAGCCTGCAGAACTGACATTCATGGATGTTGTCCACACTGAAACTACCTACTGTAGCCAAAGCACAGTAAA
>NW_015635191.1:0-2691 GCF_001515625.1 Sinocyclocheilus rhinocerous
CAAGTTCCGTCAAGAACTTCGTGTTCTCACATCTACTCAGATCTAGTTATAGTGCTGGACCAAACCACGCTCTAAACCTAACCGCTATAACCTCAGCGATTTGAAACCTAGCCGGTTCAACACGAGTACTGCTAAATCTAAAGCTGAACTAAACCACAGCCTAAACCTACCCGTCACAGACCTAGCGGTGATAAACCTAACTTTCACTTTTTAGGCCCAATGCTTAGACAGGCCAAGCTCCTAGACCGGAGATAATCTCACACGATGTGGTATAGTCTGACAAGCGTGGGCCCGTGCACGCAACCTCAGTCTTCCTACTTTAAACCTCCCTAGACGAGTGCTGGGTTGGGGGAAGCTGTTGTAATTTTTCAAAACCTAACCCTAACCCTAACAAAAAGTGAATAACAAAGAAAGCAAAACTACTAATGTAATAAACAAAAGGAAAATACTCCAAATGAATTGATACAAAATACTAGAATGCAAGAATTCAATAGAAATGGAAAATAACTCCGATTGAATCAACAGTACAATCATCGAAAAATGAAACCCACAATTCAAGACAACGGCACAAAAGAATTAATGCAAGGACGGAATTAATAGCAGAGTCAGTCAAAGCATATGAAAGCAAAATGCATAACAAACAGACAATAATTTTAAAAGCCATTTTATAAAACCAATATTAAACAAAATAAAATTGAGGGATTTGCATAAAGGGGTATAAATAAAAGAGCATGTCAGTGGAACAAAAAAAAAAACAAACAAACAAAAAAAAAAGGTGTATATTCACACGTTTCAAACCAAAACGGCTTAGAAGACGAGACAGAAGGAAAGGGTCATAAAATGGGTTAGGCTTTAAGAAAATCAAAAAACATAATACAAACAAAAACTACAAAAAAAAAAAATAACTGCAGCAAAGGGAGCACAATGGACCAAAAAAAAAAACAACAACATAGGTTTTAAATATGAACAAATATAAAGCATGCAGACAGAAAAGCTTAACAGAAAACTACAAAATGACGCTGCCCTCTGTCCTGATCCTCAACAATTATTATACCCAACATTGGTTGATCAAATGCTGCATTAAAGGCTGGCTGCATTTGCCATCATAAAGCTTTTGAGGGGAAAAAAAAGGTCTACTCCGTAAAGTGATCAATATGCAAAATGGAAACCAGGAGTTACAGATCCATTTCAACTAGTTAAGTTTACTGAAGAAACATTCCTCCCATTTTCAAAGGCCAAGTGCAAATGAGGCTTGAAGACATTGAAGGTAATTTAGCATTTACCTGAATAAGACTCATGCCAAGGTACAGGACAACAGCACATCCAACTCCAAGATCCCAGCTGACCTGAGGACAATACAGTGCATGTGATGTTAAAAATTCTTAAAGGGGTCATATGATGTTGCTAAAAAGAACATTATTTTGTGTATTTGGTGTAATGTACGAAAAGATGGTTGGAGGATCTGGAGTTGCGAGCTGCATTCACTCTGGACAGGTGCATTAAGCCAGGGGATTTTGTAGAGCTTAGGCACGCTCAACTACACAATTTTGCTGATGCCAGTGAAAATGGATATGGCACAGTAACATATCAGAATGTCCAATCATGAGAACTACATTCACACTTTGGTCCATTTTAATGGTTTTGAAAGTGCTTTATAAATCAAAATTGAGTTGAATTGCTTTTTTTTCTTGGTAAAGCCAGAGTGACACCACTGAAGGCTGTAGCCATTGCCCATTTGAAGTTGACTAGCTGTGCTTGCTACCAAAGTGGACGCAATGTTAAAAGAAGAACTGAATATCCAGTTAGAAGATTTAGTCTTCTGGACTGACAGTACTTCAGTATTGAAGTGCATTAACAACAAAGACAAGCGTTTCCATATATGTGGCCAACAGGATTGCAACCATTAGAGAAACAGTTGAACCCTCACAATGGGGATATGTCAGTTCTAAAGGACAATTCAGCTGATGATGCATCAAGAGGAATGAAGTTTAAGAGACTTCCTGAAGAACAGTAGGTGGCTTGTAGGTCCAGTCTTCTTGTGGTTGCAGGAGGAGTATTGGCCTATAGGCACACTAAAGACACTAGACTTTTGACAGAGATCAAACGAGAAACCACAGTAAATGTCATTAGTGCGGAAGTGTCTAATTCTACTGACCAACTAATTGCTTACTTTTCTGAGTGGAGGAGGCTCAAAATATCAGTGGCCTGGATTTGGATTACTAACACCCACTCGGCTGTCAGGAATATAATTTCTGGGTGTGGCTCTTGTAGATGCCATAATAGAAAAAGCAACGGAACAAAAGATGGCAGATCTTCTAAAGGAGAGGATCGTTCCTGATTTACCAGCACTGGAGTAGATTACTTTGGACCAATGGAAGTAAAGAGGGGAAGAGTAACCTGCAAAAGATATGTAGTATTCAGCGGAGTAGAAGACAAAATGTGTTTAATAAGGAGATGTTACTCTCATTTTGACCATTGAGTGGCGCTGTGAACATTACAAGATTTTAGTATATACACTGTACAAAAAATGACCGTGAATTTAACGGTAGAAGACTGTAAAAATGCTACAGTAAAAACCTGTTAAATGGTTAACGGTAAATTCCCCTACTATATACGGTGAAAAACTGTATTGGACATTATATGTATTGGATATTAATTTTACGGTAGTATACCGTTTTTGGAAGTGAAAAA
>NW_015635191.1:5789-11365 GCF_001515625.1 Sinocyclocheilus rhinocerous
GAGTGACGCTTTGGGCATTTTTTTTTTTACAGTGTAGGTTGCCCTCCTACTGCTGTAGGAAGGCATTTGACCCAGAAGGGCAGAAGGTTTTTGACCACATCGCAACGCAATGTAGCACATGGCCACGCAACAGGCGCAACTCTCGACAAGCGTGAAACTGCTGGACATTGTAAACTTTGTTTTGGTGTACGTATTGGACATTCACGTTGGTGTTTGTGGAACTAATAAACTGTATGTTGATGCATCAGAAGAATGGTCTTCTCGTTCCTTATGGAGACATGCGGAAGAAAACCATGTAACAAAGTGAGCGCTTCAAACTAGTTATTCCGGGATCAAGCAACTCAGTAGCTTAAAATATAAGGCTTCGCTCCTACAAACACTTTGCACAATACAAGCTACAAACCAAACTAAAATAAATAGCCTTAGAATACAAAAAGGACAGAAGGAAAGTGTCAAAATGAGTTAGGCTTTTAAAAAAAATTTAAATACAGAAAAAAAAAAAAAAGCTGCAAAAAGCTGCTTTAAACACTGCATTAAATGACACCATAAACACAAACTACAAATACGACAGATAATAAAATCACAAGAGGGAGCATAATGGACAAAAAAAAAAGTGTTTACGACAATAAGCATATAAAGCGCTGTGCTGCAGTATTTATCATGCAGTAAAAACATCCCTCCTGTGGATGAGAATCTGAAAACGGGCTGGTGGGACATTGTCCTGCTCAATTTCACAGATGCCGAGTGAAAGGAAAGAGTTTTATAATGACAGGACACTCATTTATACAACGCTTTATTCAATGGGAAGAACAGCTCGTTTCACGCATCATTTGTCATTACCCTATTTCTATGTCATTGCACATGTGCAGTCCTTTCAGTTTCGGTTTTTAATCTGATCAAGTGTTTACATACACTCAATCATATTAGTAAAGGAATAAACCACCCCTTTCAATGCGATCGAAATTTCATTCAGATCAAGCTCAATCGGATTGAGTAAAGCGTTTACATGAAGGCTTTTCAGTCCGATTGTGCCATCAATCTAATTATTAACGATTACTTGGCAATGAGTGGCCCTTCCAACATGGAAGAAACGGCACATCCAGCTGCCCAGCTAACCTGAAGGAGGATTTTACAAATAATATTCATTTAGAGTGAACAATTGTATGAAATTCAAAAGTACTTCAAGCTAGTGGAGAGCGGAGTTGATGTGTCCTCTTGTCAAATCCAGGTCTCAGTCGAGCTCAAGGTGAGCTGGAAAGTCAGCTTTACAACACAGCTGAAAAACAAAGAGGGTGAGCAGCAGAAGGACATATGACAGTAGGAAGTGAAGAGTGGAGAAAAGCAAGATCGGCAGGGGAACAAAAACCCTAGTTCTCGTCTATATGATCAAACAGGACAGTCCTGCACTCTAAATTCACACACACACAAAAAAAAAGCATTATAACAAGTATAGAACTTACACAGCAAATTATACTGGGAGAAAAAATACATTGAACATAGATAGAATCTTTTGAACAAGGTTAAAGACCAACACGGATCACAAACCTGAAGAAAATTGAACAGACAAAGGCAAGAAGCACAGGTGAACATGAGCCTGTGTAAGCATTTCAACATGTCACACACCAAATTAAACGGTTGCTCTGAATAACTGTGTAATGTCCATGATCAACCATCCCTACAGCACTTTAGTGTGACACTGCTATAGTCTCCTGTCTCCATGTTTGGGGCGCCCCATCTATCTGATATCTGAGCTCACGAAAGAGGGAGTGTATTTGCACCTGCAGGCGACTGCCTCCGAGGAGTGCTGTGGTTTTGTATAGAACAGAACAGAGTTACGTAGCATTGGATGATGCAAGGCTGCACACATTAACCATTAAATCATTGACCAAGTAGAGAGACCAATAGTTGTAAATATTGTAAGGAATGCAGGTTACTCAAATCGTTGGGCAGGTGTTTACTCTCCTGGAAAGAGCTCCTTTGACACAGTCAGATGCCTCACAATCCCAAACAACTTCATAAACACACCATAAGACAGAATACACACATGCAGTATCTTTTCCATTAATGGTTATGTCAGGACCACATAGAACAAAAATCACTTTGAAGAAAAAAATAAAACCTTGAAGGACTGAAGCAGCATTTTGGACTAATGTGGAATGAGTGTTTTTATAGAATGGTACACAACACACTGTGAATGTAAAGACCATATCAAACCCCATTAGATTGCAGCCCTGCATAGAGGTTTTAACATCATAAAATTACCAATAATACTACTAGAGCCGCAACCATCAATTTAAATGGGACTTAAATGATTTTTTTTAAATTACACGTTCTGCACATAACCATAGCATAACTTACATCATAACACTATCAAGTTTGTACAATTTGGATCAAGTTGTTTGATGTTAAACATAAAGCGTTTTAAAAACATGATGCTTTAATCAAATTAATGCACAGCAATGCCTTGCAACCACTGGATTTGGTCTACATCCACAATTTAACCGGTTATGCTTCAGCACCGCTCAAATTAATGTACAATTTCTATCAGAAATCAAGATATCAGTCAATGAATGCTGCACTTTCAAATGGCTTGTGCGCAAACTCAAAAGGTTTAATATTCAAAACAAACAAATCAGTATACCAATAACTCACCATTTCATAGCTTACTTTATCCAATTCATTATTTAAACAAATTAACGTTCAAATCCTAATGACTTAAATGTTTAGTTAACACCTCTTAACAGTTAACAATCCTTAACTGCAGTTCAAATTCAACTCATGCTTTCTGAATAAACCCTACGCAAGCTTTGTGTGGATATTTATCTGCATGTTACGTGCCCATTTCCAGCGACAACGAAGTAAAAAATGCATTCCCAGATTCACAGACCATTTGTGAATAAAATAAGACTCAAGATCATTCATAATTTGGCCACATAGAAATCTAAATAAATAAAATAAAACAAAAGCTCACTAGTGATAATCTAAAGACGTGCAAGTATCACAATCCACTCCTCTGAGGCGGTTTCTCTTGACAGAGCTCTTAACATCCGGGTCACACAGTCAAACTGCCCACGCTCTGATTCCCACCTCCAAAAACTCGTTACTGAAAAAAAAACTCCTGATTGGCTCGCGACATTCAAACTCAATATAAACTCTATTTTTTGGAAGTTTCTGTACAGTTAATATAGACAGAGTAAATACTTGCAAGATGAATAAAGCACAGGGGGAAATAAATAATAATTTTAAAAAAGATATCTCACACTCAATCATTTCAGCAGCTTCCTCGCGCTCCAGATTTCAGACTGACTCTAGTTTGAGTTCAGCTGGTGCTCATTTATACACACGGGCTCAACCATTGACAGGGGTTTTTTGAACCTTGTAGTATTGCCGACCTGTATGACATGAGTCCCAAACTGTCTGCCATTTCCTATTGCATGCTTTAAAATAAAATGTTATCCTTCTGATCTGCTGAGTGAAATGTTTATATTTGGTTCTTTCATTTTTATTGATTCTTTGGCTATTTTGTCTGCTTCCTCATTACCTTGAATTCCCACGTGTGCTGGTACCTACATAAATCTAATTATTATTCCCACCTGTTGTAAACTGTATAACCTAATCATGATTTCTGAATTAGAAGAATTTGAAGTGAAGTACAAGAGTGCAGGTTGTTACATAGCAGCAACGAAACCAGAAAGTGCTGTGTGCAGCGACAATATCAAGTAATGTATGTGGTGAGTGTGTTAATGAAGTCCTGTACATGTTAAGAGGCTGAGTTTAGGAGCCTGATGGCCTGAGGGAAGTAGCTTCTCCTAAGTCTCTCAGTTTTGGCCATTATACTACGGAAGCGCTTTCCAGATGGCAGCAGGGTGAACAGAAAGTTACTAGGGTGATTGGAGTCTTTGATGATTTTTGTGGCTCTAATTTTGCAGCGTCTGAGGTAGATGTCCTGCAGAGAGGGGAGAGCAGACCCTGAGATAACTCTCTGCAGGGCTTTGCAGTCTTGATTGGAGCTGTTCCCATACCACACTGAGATACACTCTATACCAAATGAGTCGATACAATTTCTATGACCCCGAAATAGAACGTTTTCAGGATTGCCGATGAAACCCGGAATTTCTTCAGCTGTCGTAGATGGTACAGTCTTTGCCTGACTTTATTCACCGGAGCTTGAATGTGTGCAGACCAAGTTAGGTCCTGTTTACACCAAGGTACTTGAAACTGCACACCCACTCCACAGGGGTTCTGCCGATCAAGAGATCTGCTGCCTCTTCCTATATACTGATGTACCATCTGTTATCCTTCCTGCCTTCCTCACCTTAAACTCTGGAACATAGAATGCAGCCCCTGTCCTTCCAGTATCTATACTCTTTGACCCGTCTCTATATATTTGAAGAAATTAGTAGTGTGAGTTTTTATACACACATATATATATATATATATATATATATATACTCATTTACATATGTAATTAAACTAACAGCTTCATCCCTTTCCCTTCTGTTCTCATGTAATTTTATGTCTATTTCAGGTTGAGCTAGTATCCAAGGTGGAACTGGGAACGTACTACTCACTCTACTACTTCCTACTTTATACAATACAAGGTGAGCTACAGGTGTCCCCCAAGTGGCAAGGATGAACATTGCAACCAAAATTACAGTAACTAAAACATTGTGACAGGCAGTGACTGTTACAAAATGGTCACAATTTAAGCATCATTACAAACATGTTTTTCCTTTAATACCAGACTTCAGGGACTTGCACTTTGAAAACCTTGACAATTTTAAATGACACTTTACAAATAAATCCTGCATATAATTAATTGCATCAAAACACACTACTGGTCTTACAAGTGGTTCAAACAAAATAGCACTTTGACATTAATTAATACACAGCAATGCATTGTAACCGCTGTAGGATAGATCAATATTCAAAATAAATCAGCACTCCTATAACTTATCACTTCATACCATAAAGGGTCATGAAACACTAAACTATAGTTTGAGACTTTAACTGCACATCATAGAAGATAAACAAATATAATCAGTTATTTGTTGCTGCGCATAACCCCTATAGTCCTCAGAACTACAATTATAATTCAACTCATGCTTTCTGAATAAACCCTACACAAGCTTTGTGTTTACCTGAATGTTACTCACCCATTTCCAGCGACAAAGCATCTGAGAAAGAGATTACTGTCAAACGTTTGTGAATAAAATAAGAATCGCGTTCATTCCGAATGTGACAGCATCAAGTTTTAACTGGGAAAGGAAAAAAACAGTGAGGAACTAGAATCAAGTATGGCAAAATATACATTAAAGGGGTCATATGATGCGATTTCAATTTTTCCTTTCTCTTTGGAGTGTTACAAGCTCTTGGTGCATAAAGAAGATCTGTAAAGTTGCAAACACTAAAGTCTCAAAACCAAAGAGATATTCTTTATAAAAGTTAAGAGTTAACCACGCCTACCTAAAATGGCTCGTTCTAACACGCGAAACTACTTTGTTTGGTCTTCCAAAAGAGGACACGACTACAAATCAGTGGTTAAGTTGTATTTACAACACTGTTCCAGAACAGTT
>NW_015635191.1:12268-31779 GCF_001515625.1 Sinocyclocheilus rhinocerous
GAATTCGGCCAATCACAACGCACTGGACAGCTGGCCAATCAGAGCACACCTCACTTTTTCAGACCGATGAGCTTTGTAAAAATCGACGCATTTCAAAAAGGCGAGGCATAGAGGAGAAACAATAATGTACAGTATGTGGAAAATAATGTGTTTTTTTTTTACTTTAAACCGCATAAACACATTTCATTACACCAAATAATGTTATTTTTAGCAGCATCATATGACCCCTTTAACAATATTTGCTATAGCTGATTAGTTTCTCTTGACACAGCTCTTTATTTATTTTTTGTCCTTTATTTAACCAGGTAAAACTTTCTGAGATTAAAAATTTCTTTTACAGAAATGACCTGGCCAAGATGCAGCACTACATTTCATAAGAAAAACACAAACAATGTGTTGACAACAATTAAAAACATTTACAAATTAATTCTTCCTTCAACAGCTCATTAATCAAGAATTTAAAATTTTTCTTTGACACTAAGGTCTGCAACTTCAAGTTGTGTTGTAAAAAGTTCCAATCATTGGGCGCTGCAAACTGAAAAGCTTGTTTTCCAAGTTCAGTTCATGCAAATGGAACCAAAAGAATGTACAAGTCCTGTGAGCGCAGAGAATAAGCTCCAGGAGCTTTAGGCTGGGTGAGGGAACAAAGATATGGAGGCAGTAAACCCAAGATGGATTTATAGATAAACATGTACCAGTGATTACGTCTGCGTGTTGATAATAACGTCCAACCAACTCTATTATACAAATCACAATGATGGGCACTAACATTACAATTTAATATAAATCTGAGCACACCGTGATACAGAGTGTCCAAAGAACCTAAAAGTTTGGTAGACGCCAATTTATACAGAATGTCTCTATATAATCAAGGACCGGCATAAATGTGGCAGAAACCAATCTTCTTCTTGCCTCGATGAAAAGCAGGGTTTATTTCTGTAATAGAACCCAAGCTTTATCTTTAATTTTGTCCTTAGTTGATTAATATGGGATTTGAAAGATAAGGAGTCATCAAGCATAAAACCGAGATATTTATATTCTGTCACTACATCAATTAACAGTTCTTAACAGCCAGGTCACACACAGTCAAGGACCCTGTCCCAAATCGCAGCCTAAACCCTTGAGGTCTTTCTCCAAGTCCACACTTTCGTGACGTAATGCCACGTTGACTGTCGGGTAGAAGTCTACCACGGAGCTCGCCCCAGTGCGTATCACTCACGAGCACCCTTCTGAAAGCTAAAATTATGAATGAGACACCCTACGGTCTCGTGGACTTAACAGACACGCGCACGCATCAGCAATTGTAAAGCCCAATTTATACTTCCGTGTCAAACCTACGCCGTAGCTTACGCATAGACGCACACCCATACGCCGTAGCCTGACGTGCACCTCTCCAAAAATCTAACAGCGCGTCAATTCTACGCAGACCACAAGCGCTGTGATTGGTCTGCAAGAACCCCTCCCTCCATATGTACTTGAGTTTTGTGTGTGTTTATGTGCACTTTAATATATTTTAAATGTTACACCTTCTAACTGCGCGCTCTGAGTCCCGCCTCTAACAGCGCTCATTAATAAAAATAAATTCTGATGGGCTCGCAAAACTCAATATGAACTTTCTATTGGTTAGACGTTTCAGTACAGTTAAAAAAAAAACAGATATACAGTCCGGGTAAACAATTACAGTAATAAAGTACTAAAAACTCACTCAATAATTCCAATCTTCAGGAACTTCCTCACTCTCCAACATCCACATGAGACTGATAGTCATTGCAAGCTCACCTGGTGGACATTTATACTCATGGGCTCAACCATTCACAGGCATGTAAGCAACCAGGCATTAAAATCACCAAACAACCAAACCTCAATATTATAAACTTTTGTACATGCATTAATCCACAAATTATTATTTAACAAACATGTGTAATTATTTTAAGTGGATCAATTTTACAACAACTAAAATCCCCTTTATGCTCTACACGTGGTTTTTGCCAACTCCCATGATGCACCACAGCACAGATTGAAAAGTTAATTCCAATTTAACTGAATCCAGCAAGTCATAATCACCAAAAAGTACACTGAAAAATTACTACATGATGTCATTATGGGGAAACAAAGCTTTCCTAAACTCTGAATTATTTGAACTAATTTCTTTGCAAAATGAGTCACTGTTTCAAGGCTGTCAAAACACCACAAGCTGACGGCATCTGCTGGTCAAAATGGTGTAAATGCGATGAAAAATAATTACAAATAATTTAATACCATTAAATATTAAGTATTCTATTTTTTTCTTAATGTGTAGTGCTTGTTTTGTTTGTTATTAGGCGTGGCATATTAGATTAATTAAAAGCAGTTAAATATCATTCACCTTTTTTGTATGCAACACACAATTAAAAGTACATTATAAAACTGACTGAGCCACCCGTTCCTGGGTTTACCAGATCAACAGCATCTACTGCAAACAATTTATTTTTTTATAAATTTTTTATGTTTCAAAACCAAACCAATGATTCTAAACGAAAGATCTATCAATGTTTCAAATCATTTGATTTTTTTTTCTCCCTGTGTAATTTATGTTCTAAAGCAGGGGTGCCCAAACTCGGTCCTGGAGGGCCGGTGTCCTGCAGAGTTTAGTTCCAACTTGCCTCAACACACCTACCTTTAAGTTTCTAGTATGCCTAGTGAGAGCTTGATTATCTGGTTCAGGTGTGTTTAATTGGGGTTGGAGCTAAACTCTTATGGACACCGGCCCTCCAGGACAGAGTTTGGACACCCCTGTTCTAAAGGATTTTGGGCTGAGTATGTACTTGCACTTCTTCTAAAACTACTTCTCTTTCACCTTTTTGGATCCAGCTTGGGTGGGTTTGTGCTCATTTGGCTGGTTTGACTGAACTGTGCAAAGTAAAACACACTTTAAGCTCAACTGCCTGTACAAAGTTTTTACAATAATGTTCAAGTTAACCTCTGAAAACTTCCATGATCTGTTTAATGTCAAAAGGTAGGAAAAATTTTATATAGCCAATATATGACGTTTTGGTTCATAAATGATTGTATGGCAATAGCATTTCCACTAGCACAACAAAGTACTTTCATCATCTGCCTGTGCTATATTCCAAGGCAACATATATTTATTTTTACTATTTGTGTTGTTTTAGGTGTGGGTTCCATTATTGTAACTATTAAATTATAATTTCTGCTTTGAGGATTTTAACCCAGTATTGTACATTCTATAGCCTATCAACACATTTCACACATTTCAGTTTAAAACATTTAAGACGTTCAGTTGCATTCCATAATTCAGTTCAGGCTTGTATAAGATACACGGCGATGACTACAGCCCAACAGGTACAAATAAAATAGTTTATCTGGCTGATGAGTCTAACTATTTGAAATGAAAACCTATTTATTTATATTGTCAATTTGCATTGTAGATCAATTTCTGTACTTTTCTAAATACCCAGATAGCAAGCAACCATTTAAATAATGTCAATGTATAAATACTAATTGCATTGCATTAATGTTACAAAGTTAGTTTGTTCAACATCACTTTTGAACCCTCAGTTAATGTTGAAACAATGTTGAAATTTCTGCAAAAATAATGGTAAATCATTGAATCAACGGTACACTGTGATGTTGACTTTGTCTCACTGTGGTTTTAATCAACAGTGAAATTTCAACAAAATCAATATTAATGTCACATAATCAACATTGTTGATTCATGCTGAAATTAACAAAGAATCAATGGTAATGTGGTTAAATCAATGTGATGTCAATTCAACATTATGTTTCGACCCTCAATTAATGTTATTTTTTACTTTTTTTAATGTTTTTGTATTACAAATTTTAACAAAAAAAGTGCAGTGTTGATTAATTGAACAGGTTGTGTAACGGAGCCGACGAGACGAGAGGCGTGCGGATTCATATGCAAAGCTTTATTCTAAAACATCGTCAACAGTGCGAACAGAATCCAGAGAACAAGATGAGAGAGAAATCCAAGACAGGCAGGTAATCAGGAAACAGACAATAAGGCAAAACTAGACGTGACTACACTGGACTGTAACTAGAAACTAGACAAAACTCAGAAAGGATACAGGCTCCGTAAAGTAAACATTTAGACAAAATAATAATAATTTGTTATAGGAGTCTGATGTCATTATGACTGCAAGTGGTTAAAAAATGTGAGCTGTAAAAATCTGGCTCTCATCAGCCTGTTTTCCTTCTTTTCCTTGGGTTCTTTGAGATGTGAAAAAGAAAGAATGATGTTATTTAAATGACAATTTACAATACAGTCAGACAAAGGAATTTTCAAATGTTAAACAACATGAGCAGCATTTTCAATTTGCTGGACACAAACAAATTGAGAACTATAGATTTAGTATCGTTAAGCATCAAGTCTGTTTACTTAATCCATCTAAAATTACTAATGCTTCAATATCCCTTACCATTTCTATAATTAATGTTTGTAAATGGAAGCACTATAGCAGGGTTAGTATTATATTCCTGCTTTTGAAGGGCCAGCTTCCAGTCAAATTTATCTCCAGCCCAAATGAAACACACCTAATGCAGCTAATTAAGGTCTGTAGAATTAAACTAAGCTAATTAAGATGTGCAGAATCTTCCAGGCAGGTGTGCTGAAGCTGGCAATGTTCTGCATGAGCTGGATTGAGCAGCTCTATGGCCATTACTCACACAGATGTAAGTTTGTAAATTATCTCAGCTCATTTCACATGAAAGCATTTATCATTCAAGTGATGATCGACTCGACTACAACTCAATGTATGATCAATGTCATGGTCATTAAGGGGGTCCTTCTCATTTCTTTAATTGTCCATCCTTATCTGCAGAAACTCTTCCCGCTAAAGGAAGCTAAAGATAGATAGAGGTGACTTGACTTGATTTATGACACTCGTGCATTAAAATGTTGATGGAACTTTGTCAATCAAGACTAGGGTGACCATACGTGCCATTTTCCCAGGACGCGTCCTGGCCAGGATTTGTTTTGGCTTTGTTTTCCTGTTTTCATGCTTGCTGAAGGTAATGATCAAAAAGTAGTTTGACCAATAACATGCAAGCATTGTACATAATGGACCAATCATGGCGTGTGAGAAGGTGGGATCTACGGTCAAAGCGATGCAATTACGCATACATATTAGGTGTGTTCGACTTAAAAACAGCACGGCTCAGACCGATCAGTGTTTGACATCAAAGTACCTCGAGAGCGTTTCGAAAGCATAACCGTCTGTATGGTACTTTGAGGTCATACACCGATCGGTCTGCACACGCAAACAAAGCCAAAACCTAGATATTTTAGGAAATATAGAAATCCTGGCCAGAACGTGTCCTGGGAAAATGGCACGTCCAGGACGCGTCCTGGGAAAATGGCACGTATGGTCACCCTAATCAAGACATATCTAATACATTTTTGTATATATAGGAATGTTAATTAAAACACTTTAATAACCTTTGAACCTGCTTTCTGCAAATGCAGAAGTAAAATCCCAATCGGTGTGTGTTTGCAAATAATGATGGGAGTTTCAACTGCTTTACCTGACTTGATAAAATCAGGAAGACACATCCGAACCCCTAAACCTGCCCGCAGCAGATTAGAGCGAATCGGGTAAACACTTTAAAATGCCCATCATTTGCAGACGCACCACTGATTGGGCAACAACCACTAGCGCGCTACATGGAAAACATACTTGCATGATCTTGTGGTCATCAGCTACACATCAGTAGGTGTGTTCGACGTCAGACAGATCATCAGTAGGACATCGAAGCACAGCTAGACTACAGCAACGCTCTCACTGTACTTTGATGTCAAACACAACGATCCGTTTGCAGCACCGCTTCACATCGAACATGGTTTAAATGTGGCACAGTGTTGAAGACAACAAAATCACAGCTGCACAATGACACATTCAGAGCCTCATGAGGATCATGTGATGCACGATATCACATGACAATTATCTGTTCTTAAGCACACATGAGAAGCTGACTTTACATCAACATTGAACAAGGAGTCAGGAAACAAAAGTTTCTTTGCACAAACTCTTTTGGAGCAGCAATAAGGGAGTAAATATTGTAAGGGTTGGTTTAAAAACACTTATCGGCCAAAACATTGATTCATTTAGAAACTTTGACAAGAAAATAATTCAGGTTATGGTACTGCCTCTGCTTTGCTTTAGTTCTTTTCTGAACATGCCCAGATTCAATCCTAAACTCTACAGGATCTCGGAGAAAGAACAGTAAAATTATGGAATAAACAGACTCCAGATGAAATGCTTGACTTTTGTGCTTGAAAATACGTGTTTTTCCTGTGTTTCAAAAAATCTTTTTGCTTCCATTTTCACTAAACTAAGTTATTCAAACAATATCTGAAGTCTGTTCACTGACTGTGGGCATGAAGTCACCACAAACACACCAACCAGCGGCAGTGGCCTTTGCCACACACACAAAGAATGTGAACTGTTTGCAGCAAAATCTATTCTGAGCATAAAGACAAACAGAGAGTCTGTGAGTTTGTGACAGAGGAAAAAACAGCAAAGCTACTTAAAGTGAAAAGGAGGCAGCCATAAAAATGCCTTGAGATGTCTGAGAGGAGGTAAACACAACTGCAATTACAAACAGAACAAAATGATGTTGATGCATAAAAGACTGTGCTTTTCTTACAGTCTGACCCACGCCACTGCCTTTGACTGCTTTTGATCCTTTTGGTTAAAACGTTATGAGGAGGTTGTTTTAGCCTGCAAAAGAAAAAAAAAACAGTAAAACCAGGTGCATGAGTGGTGTTGTTTATATAGTCACAGTTGAGCTCAGGTGGCTATTTTCTCTCTGTGACTGTTTGATTCTCAGACCCGGCCAGTCCTGAGCTTTGAGGACATGTACTGTACAGCTGAGGACAAATACGGGAATGAGATGAGTAAAAATGGACTGTAGTTCTTACGATTGTTCTTATCAGTACAACATGATTTGATCTGGATTGCATCTGTACTTCCTTCTATACTGCTTTTAAAGCAGAGCATATTGGTTATTAATTATCTGACTTATACTGTCTTTCGTGAATTAATCTCATCGGTTGTAAATGAGTCAGGCTTTTCTACACGTCTCACAAGGATGCGAGTACTCTGAGACATTCCCATCGAGCACAAACCAAGCTGTCATTCTCTTTAGTTCTGCCTGAGCATAGATTAAATTAAAATCATTATGATCCGAGTCAATAATTCAGCAAGTGTTTTATATATATTACGGCAATTGTTAGCTATTTCTACCTGATTTAACCCATAAAAATTAGTCTTGTTGGTATAGCCTAATGTAAATAAGCTTATTCAGTGGTGTTAAATAATATTTTTGACCTGAACAAACGCAGTTAATTTAGCCGTTCGTTAGTGCACTAATCTTCTCAAAGAGGTTTATACTACAGCTCTCTCATTATCTGATGTGGTGGTCTGTTTGCAGGGTGGAGCTTAATGGCCTGATTTTACTTGCAAGGAAAAAAGGGGCCTCTGAGACTGTGGAAAGCGGTTGGGCTCTTCTATATTTGCTTTGACCATATACACATGCTCCACCCTCGTCACACAGCCCACACAAACCATGCAGTTCCTTCAGACCTCACAAAGCTTAAAAGGTCCTTGTGCTATAAATTCCTTGATGCAAGATGCTCTCATATTTTGTCACATAGGCTGTAGATCGTAAAGCAAACGTTTGAGATTGTGTATGTTGCACCTAAGCTTGCGTATCTGCGCACACTGAGCTCAAGCGCTGGACGTAGGTGAGCGAATGAATCTCGAGCTGCGTGTGGGTGGGAGGGTGAGGTCAGTTTGAGTAAATCACTCTGCACCACATACAGGAGGGGTTCTGCGTAAATGAGCATGTTGGAGTTTCACTGGCGCTCTAAATAGCAGACGGCACAGTAATAAAAGCAACAGCTGATTAGCAGCTGCTACAGTAAGCAGGTTCTTCCTCCTCGAAGGCAGGACAATGCTAAGTGCTAGCACATGGTGTGGACGTGACCCACGAGAATGAAACACAGAAAGCACACATAAATGAAAAACAACATTTGGTTAGAGAAATGCTGTACTTAAGTGTTTCTGGGCCATCATTGAGGTTTATGTGTATTCCTGGACTGTAGACACTAATTGGTGCTCACAGATTTAGATGAGACTTAAAAACTCAGAAAACCCGTCCTTCACATGTGGATTCATGGATTCTTTAGCAACAGCTCTGAAAGAGATCTTTGTTCATTTCATGCTCTTTTCACAGGCCCATGTGAAATCTGCTCCTACAGAACGGCCATCAGTCACATGTTCTACACAGCTTATATGTATTTATTATGTTTAGACCTTAGCTATCACTCAAAGTACAGTAACTAAAGAACCTGTTTATTATTTGATTGATAAATCTTTAGAACACAGAAAACACATAATGAATTTCAGGCAAGGTTAAGTAAAACTTTATTAATCCCTTAAGGGAAAATGTAAAGCCTGTATTACAAGACACCATGGGTTTTTCATAACAAAGTGAACTAATGTAATATGAACATAATTATGAAATGATTCATTGTCACTTTTGTTTCTAACAAAGAGCCCTTGTCAAATAAGACAATATATTAAATCTATGAAAATGTTTTTTTTTCTGTATGAGTCCTCCTTTGATATGGTTCATAGAGTTCTGCAATCCAGCTGCAGTAAGAATACCTGAACACACAGCAGCAGCTCATTTCTCCTCAAACAAACACACATACAGTACAGCATATACTGTACAGTCAAGAAGACTTCAAACGCCTGCTAGATCCCAATGCAAACCCTGTCTTCAACTACTCATCAAATGAGCTCACTGGCCATTTATCAAAGAAGGAAATAATATTCTGTTTTTCAATACTGCTTTAGAAGTGATGCAAGGAGTTCCTTTTGCAGCTAGTTTCGATCATGTCACACATTACTTCATGAATCTCATCATTCTTCTTCATGAAGTATGTGTAGAATCATAAAAATGTTCTCTCCTCAATCAAACTTACTGATTTATCAGTCAGCATGTCTTTGTTCTCTGCAAACTTGTATCCAAACAGAGTCATAGTGGGGCCGCACGCTTTCTGCACCAGCTGCACCAGTTTGAAGGGAATGCTGAACCTCCACTTCTCCACCTGCTCCGAGGAGTTCTTCTGGGTGGAATAAACTCCACTGACCTCCTTAGACACCTGGGTATTTTTTAAGATCCACTCTTCCACCTTCGCAGTGAAGGGAATGCCTATAAAGTCATACATCTCTGCAGCTTTGCGCATGGGGAAACGCGCAATGTCCTCGTAGCGCACTAGCATGTAGCGTCCGCGGAGCCACGGCGGCTGCTTCAGTCCGATCTCAGCAGATGTGCGGATGTTGTCGCAGTTTCCTTTGAGCTTCCTCACTTCATCCTCGTCCACCGGAAGGTCTCCGTCCACGGCCCAGCGCTTCCAGATGTCATACTTGCTGGAGAAGGCCACCATGCGCGAGGCGAGGACGGCGCGAGGATCTCTGACCAGCTGGATGAAGGTCATGTCGAGCCTGGGGTCCTCTGCCAGCGGCCGGAGCGTCTCCAGCTGCCGCACACGGACGGACTTAATCACGCGGTGCTGCTTCTGCATGCAGGACTGAGTGGCCAGCGTCAGGTTGAGCGGACCGCAGCGGCGCTCGCGACAGTGGTAACGCTCGAACACCTTCCTGACCAGCGGCGTGCAGACGAGATCCTCGCACAGCGAGCGGCTGGACTCGCGCCGGAAGAGCGCAGCGGTCACATGATCCTGCGGCGGCGGCTCGATGAAGCTCTCCAGCAGCGAGAAGTCACACAGGAGCAGCTGGCGCAGCACGTCTCGATACGCCGGCGCTGCGACCGAGGCGTTGGTGCCGCCGCTCTCGACCGTCAGCATGCGCTCCACGTGCCACAGCGGCTCGAACAGGTAAAACATGCTGGAGCCCTGCTGGTTAAAGAACTCTCCCACGAACGAGGAGCCGGTGCGAGTCGTGGCCAGCAGAAGGATGTGCTTGCGTCCTCCGCTCCGCTGGACGCTCCGAGTCGAGTTCTCCAGAGCACTCAGGTGTTGGTGGGCCGAGGCGTCCGTTGAGACATTGTGCTGCGCAGCGGACAGCATAGAAGCACTGAGCATCAGCAGCGGGGTCAGCGGGGTCAGTCTGGGGGTCAGTTTATCAGACACCCTGAACAACACAGAAGAAACCACAGTCACACACAGAGTGGATAAAGCTATTAGTGCTAAAGGGACATTTCACCCAAAAATGAACATTCTGTTATTGATTATTCTCCCTCGTGTCCTTCCAAATGTGTATGACGTTTCTCAGTGTGTAAGTGTCAAGTGTTAACAAGTTTGTGGTAATTATAAGATGTAATAAAACAAATTTATTCTCACGGCGTAGGATACAGCATCTTCTCGACATGATGTTAACCACACGGAAATTTTACTGTCTGTAGGCGGGCAAGTTGAAGCTGGCGACGTAGAACGTGGGCAGACATTATGCAAATGTGTTACTTTGTGACGTAGAGCCGTAACAGAATAAGATTCTAATTCCTGACGACTCGTTTAGGCGATTGCGAGCCGACTCTTTTTTTTGATAGACAATAACTTTATTTATCGTGCACTGTCGGCTTCACAACTTTGCAGATAGTTTATGTTCACATACAGCTACATGACACACTGCATGAAAGGTAATATTTGAAAAGGCATAATAGGGGCACTTTAATGTCTAATTTCTTCTCAAAGAAGCAACTTCTCTAAGAACAGAAATTTGTACACAGCAAAATTAATAACACATATTCACTAACACAACCGACAAGCTTTGATTTGAATGTTTTCTGACTTTTATTTAGATTACTGTAATCCTCCACTGCATCACCAAACTGAACACACAGGTGTCACACATACAGAGGAACAAACAGAAGAGGAGAGTGAGAAAACAACCTACTTTGAAATAATGTTGTTTTCCTTTTCTATGATGACCAGAGCCACAATAAAGATGATAGAAATGGTATATTTAATGCGCATTCTTGTGTGTGATTGTGTTCAGCGGGTGATTCACTCTCAGATCATCTTTTTCCTCTGGTTGGACTCTGAAATAAAACACACACGTGACACATGAGTCATGACAAACACTGTAAAACCACACTAATCTAGATTTATTCTCCACTTCATACCCACAAATACATCTGATTTAAAAGTATTTGCCTTTTTATAGCATGTGCGTAATCATTAATTCAAGCTGTCTCGCTGCAGTCATGGATAGTCCATGTTTTTCTGTCAGTAGTTACTGTAGATAATTATTCTTAGGTCTTGTATGACTGTACGATATATAGGAGCATAGTTAGTAGCATTCGTTTAAATGTGTTTTATATTATTAATAGCACTGTCAAATGTAATATATGAGTTATGCTTTACAATCTGACATATAACGACAGGTTTGGTTTTCATAAATAATCTGAATAAATCTCTTGATGAGGCAGAAAGAGACGAATCAAATGCAACATAAGTGGATTTTGACGTGTTTGTAAGTGTAGTTCTGTGAGCGACTGGCAGGCCGTTCATATGGAGTCAGTTCAGCTGCATTTCTATGCTGTTTCTACGCTGTTTCTACACAGTTATGTACTCTGCATAGTCTGAGATATATTCATAGCACAACATGCTGCTTAAAGACGTACTGACGTTTGCTCTGGAAGCAGAAGACAAAGATGTAGTAATAATAATAGTGATTCTTGTTTTAGTAAACAGCATTAATTATCACTCGCTGTGAATCATGTGCAATACTGACACCACAGCAGAGGATGCTGGGAAGGGTTTCAATTAAAAGCTATAAACACCACTAAAATATAAAGACAGTGTATTTCACATGCAAACAATCACTCATTAATACAAACAACAGAAATCTGGGTAACACTTTACAACAAGGTTTCATTTGTTATCATTAGTTAATATAAACCTACTAACCTTCCTCTGTAGCATTTATTAACATTACATAATGCACTGTGAACTAACAAACAAACAATGAACAACTGTGGTTTTATTAACTAACATTAACAAAGGTTAATAAATCCTGTAAAGATGATAATGCTCACAGTTAGTTCATGTTAATTAATGTTAACAAATGAGACAGGCACCTTCGGTAAGAAAGACTTACAGAAATCTTGCTGTTTGAGCTCAATTAAACAGTTTTCAGAAACGGGTGAGGTGATTAAACTGATTTCACCTCATCATGATTTGAAAAATACCTTTACAGTTAAAACAAATACATTGATAAGCAACATTTGCTGTGTAAATCTGAAGATTTCTCCCAGAAACTGCTGAAACTGCAAACAGACAGAACAAAAAAACATTCATTACACTAAACAGCGACTGTGCCGGAAATATTGCCTTAAAGTCACAATACAGCTAAATTACACCTCTACAGTTTGAGTGTGTTGACATATGAATTATCCAGATTGTCTACAAGTCTTTACATTTTATGTGTCTGTGCATAGATGGCGTAAATTTGCAATTATACTGGTGAAAAAAACATGTTTAGCAGCAGAGATCACAGGATCATCCCAGACACATTGACTCAACACTTATAGGTTCAGACAGAGTAAATCCTCTGTAGTCTGTTATTTGGAGAAATAAATGTGATTCTGTAAGATTCCAGTTTCAAGATGTTTATGAACATTTCTGAGCAGAGATCAAACCCGCTGCATTCAGTGTCGCAGATAGTCACTTGCTCTCATGAAGAACATTGGAACAACACTAAAGTACAGCATCACACGTACACAGTACAGTAGTATGTGTCAACAGTATGAGTAAAGTAGTATTTAAATGATGTGTTAGTATGTTATTGGGTTTATGAGCCGGGGTGATAGATGAGCAAACTTTCAAAGACTCTCACCTTCAGGAACACTAGATAACCAGTGCTCCAGTCTAAAGCAGGGGTATGTGTGACCCTGTAAGAGTGTGTTGTGTGGGATGATAATAACACAGTACTGTAGGAGGCTGAGAGAGACGCTGTCCTGCCAGCAGACGGTGGTTAGGAGGCAAGTTCTGTCTTGCACTGTTAACCTGAGCCACAAATTAGACTCAGAAAACCTTCACATCACCACCAAAACTCTGATCTAATCATGTCATGTATTTAGCCTCATCTTCCCACGCGGTCTCTTTTACTCGTTCATCTCTAGTCTTCTAACCAAAACCTGGACTAACTGGAAGCTGCACCAAAAAACCCAACCTAAAATGCTTCATATCTTCTGTGTTTCTATTCTTGTTTATTGGCGATAATCATCTACATGCCTGTAATAAGCAAAATACAAATCTCAACAAAACAGGAGATCTTCACCCTGTGCCTGAGTTATTCACACTCATATTTAGACTGCTGGTCAAAAGTAAATGATGATTGATTATCATCCTGTAAAAGACCTGAAAGCTGTGCTTCATCTCACACTCGTGTCACATTCCTCACACACACACTAGAGAGACGGACAGCGAGCCCTCAGTAAACAGCACTTCATCTGATCAGGATCAACTAAAGACCTGCGAGAAACACACGAAGCATTGAAAGCAGCCTTCGCCAAACACACAGCGATATGATCAGATTAATAGCGCGGATTGATAGTGATGCAGTAATAAATCTGCAGATGTTACAGCATCAGTCGCAATCACAGACGAGCGATACATTACATACATCACTTCAACAGTTCAGCAGTTATATCAGACAGTGAGAAACACATCGAAAGTCATTCATGATCATTTTGAAATGACAGCAGAATAAAGCATGATGATACTGTACCATTACATTTCCGCCTTCATTAGTTTCCTCGATCACTTGATGAAAAAAACACAGTAACATCCAGATCACTGTGTGTAAAATTCAGTATTCAGTAGTTTTAAAAAAATCGAATCCATCATTTAATAATCATTCACGTCCAGCTCTGTAACACATTAAAACTATTAAATCAAGCAATTACCTACACAAACATCTAACATTGATCGGGAATGCAAAAAACCTCACAAATGTATTGTATTTGTGGATCGAAATACGTTTAGTTTAAAAGCGATCGGGCTGAGAGACAGATGCGCCTCAGCAGCGGAGCGAGAGCAACTCTGCGTCACTGCGTCACTGCGACGTGCGCGCCCCCGCCAGCGCAGCATCATAATTACAAAAAAACAACAACATGATATTTTATTACAGGAGCACCAACACAGTGCAACAGTGTATGACAGCTCGGTAACATATGTATTTCTCGTAGAAATAATAATAATAATAATAATAATAGACTAATTCCCTCATTGTTTCAAGGCATAATGGAATGATGGAATGTTTATTGGAATAATGTAATAGCATTTACATTGTGGGAGAAAGTATGGCTACTTGCTGGAAAAGGTTTCAATATTATATTATATATGAAGATTAAGTATTAATATGTTTCATTAAAACATTTGAATGGAATATAAATTTTACAAATTACTTTGTAAATTATGTTGGAATGATATGGCTGTTTGCTTTGTTTATTAGAAACGATCAAAACAAAGACAATTTTGCAACAATATTCGGTATTTATAAATCATTTTTAAATGCAATATTGTTCAGTCTTAACAGTATCAGACCGTTACTTTATTTGTTTCTTTAGTCTAGTTGTTCTAGTATGTGATTAATAATTTAAAAAATAGAATAAACAAACGGAACATAAATTATTTAAAAGCTAACTCTGAAACGTTAACAAATGTAGAACGCTTGTCCCAGCTGAAGAAGTCCAAACTTCAAGACCCATAGTGCATTGCGTGGCTGTCGCCGGCCTGTGACGTCACACTCAGGAACGTTCAGGAAGGTGTTTACAGTTTGTTGCGTCATTGGTGAAGACGCATCGGAAAGGTGAAGTTAGACAACAAGCCAACTGGTGAGTTTTACTTAATGTAATGTTTTACAAAACGTGACGTGTAAATGTCGTTCTACAGGATTATTCGCTGGACTCATATCTAGGTAAACACTGATAGCACTGAACATCCTCTGCTTGTTCTTGAGTTTGTCGTTGCATAAAATCTTCCTCTTGTCCTGTTTAGCAGCTGTATTCCCTCTGCTTCACGCGAATGTATGATAATTAGCTCTGGTTTCTGCCTGTGTTTCAGTATTGTTCAGTGATGCTGGTCACACGCCTGTCATGCCTGCGGTCAGTCCTGCGGAGTCCAGCCCTGATGAAGTCCGGTCCAGTCCTGATCAGACCACAGCAGGTTCCGAAGATCTGTTAGCCAGATAAGAGCCTCACTGGAGCGGCTCGCTTGTGAACTAGCAGTCGAGCGCCAGGGCTGTGTTCTGATTAATCATGTGTTGTGTTGTATTTCATGTATTTCAGGGTTACTCCACCAAGACTAGACTGGGATTCCGCCGGAGCAAGACGGCCAAAGACCAAGCGTTTCAGCCTGCTACAGACACGGCGATTAAAAGTGAATTCTGTTAACATGTCCTTTTATAAAGACCGTTTTCTCCACATGTATGTATTTTTATAAAATGATTATGTTTTTGGTGCTGTTTACACCGCTGTACCATGTGTCTGATCTAGAGTCGTTAGGCTTGTTTGAGATAGACAAGTTCTGCATGCTGGTTAGAAATGCTGTGCTAAAATACTCTACAGCATTTACCAGCAAAATAAAATCATGATGGGAAATGACTGTCAGCTCATGCTCGTTGGATTAGAACCATCAAACACACACGTTCAGACTCGCACCTGTTCTGTGTGTCTTTGGATTGTGGAGGGAAACTCTTAGTCTTCACTTCTGACTTAGTTACAAGTAATCTTGTCCTAAATGCTTTAGACCCTGTTCTCAGCTGTATCTGCTGCTTGTGATCGGATCACCTGAGATGGATGTTAATGCCAGGTCTGAACATTATGTAACGAATGCATGTTTGAGTCTCTAGTGTTTCAAACTCAAAATAAGTAAAGGATATTTATATTTATGGCCTATTTTAAAAGACACCCCAGGCGACTCCCCATGAGACCGATGACGTGTGTGATTCTGTCCTCTGCAGTCGACAGCATGGGCCGGATCGTCCTCGCTGGAGGCGCCGCTGTTGGACTCGGAGCTTTGTGTTATTACGGATTAGGCATGTCCAACGAGATGGGAGCCATCGAGAAAGCAGTGTAAGAATCACCTTCACATCAAACACTGTAACGGCTAGAACTGATCTGATGATGCCAGCACAGTGATCCGATTGTTAAATGAACTTCTCGTCTGATCTGCAGACAGCACACGACTGGTTTTGTAATCTTGGTGATAACTGGTGTAATCTGATCATGTCTGATTCACTACAAAGCTGTTCATTTCGATCTCTGCAGAAGTTTCTGTTGAGTTAAACTAGAGTAGATCAAGTCTGACACGTTTTACTTCTCATTTTAAGGTTTGAGTTTTATAATGTGGCGCTGAGAAAGAACAGCTTCATGGTACGATCATGTCATTCATGAGACCTGTTAGGATCCGCTCAACTGAGCTGGATTTAATGTGACTGACAGTCAACATATATACAAGCTTACATTGCAGATATTCTGTAAGAGCTCCTCATGTGAAGTCTTTGAAGGAACACTTCGTGCTTGATGCAGACTGAAGCTGTGTTTGCAGGATCTGGCCGCAGTATGTGAAGGACAGGATCCACTCCACATACATGTATTTCGCGGGCAGCGTGGGTCTGACGGCGCTCTCGGCCGTCGCGGTCAGCAGGACACCGGCGCTCATGGGACTCGTGATGAGGGGCTCCTGGCTGGTACGCTAGAGATCATACTGCTTTTTATTCATCGCCCTTTACATACACTCTTCATAACAACAAATCAACAAAACGTACTGTAAGGCAGCTACTAATTATATACTGTATTATAGCATCCTATGGCACAGTAATGATTCAGCTTGTAGTTTAATATTCACATTGATGTTTAATGCTGTGACAACCTTGTGAACGATCCGCAGGCTATTGGCGCCACGTTCGCTGCTATGATCGGCGCCGGGATGCTGGTGAGGTCGATCTCGTACGAACACAGTCCGATGCCGAAACACCTGGCCTGGGCTCTACACGCAGGTAAAGTGCTTTCACTGCTTTAACTGACCTCCAGAGGGCACTGCAGTCTGCGTTTGTGCTTCTGCTGGGTTAGTTTAGCACTGCTAATGTTTCTCTGGTGCTCATGACGTCGTGTGCAGGTGTGATGGGAGCCGTCATCGCTCCGTTAACTCTGCTGGGTGGCCCGCTGATGGTTCGAGCAGCCTGGTACACCGCAGGAATCGTGGCCGGTCTGTCGACGGTGGCCATGTGTGCGCCGAGCGAGAAGTTCCTGAGCTTGGGCGGCCCGCTGGCCGTGGGCTTCGGCGTGGTGTTCGCCTCGTCTCTGGGTGAGATGCATTTACAGTCCGCCGCAGACTGTGTGGCTGTTTAACCTTACAGACTTCACAGGAGTTTCTTCTGTTCTCTCCTCTCTGCAGGCTCCATGTTTCTGCCCCCCACCTCTGCATTCGGGGCCGGCCTGTACTCGGTGGCGGTTTATGGAGGTCTGGTCCTGTTCAGCATGTTTCTGCTGTATGACACACAGAAAGTCATCAAGCGTGCCGAGACGCACCCTCTTTACGGCGTTCAGAAATATGACCCCATTAATGCGTAAGTGTTTTCTGTGGGCAAGCTAAGAGTCAGACTTGTGCATTTGTAATATGTGTTTCGTTTCATTCAATCGTTCTATCGTTTAAACGACACGCAGTATGACTTCCGTCTGTTAACATCGCTGCTCCTGCTCTTCCAGATGTATGGGCATTTACATGGACACGCTCAACATCTTCATGCGTTTGGTGATGATTCTAGCTAACGGCGGCGGAAACAGGAGGAAGTAGCCGTAAGGAGACAAGAACACATGACACTGACTGGACGAGAAAGATTTAGCTGAACAAAGTTTATTCATTTATTTTGCATTTATTTGTTTAAAAGCAGAAAAAACCTTTCGATTGCTTTCAGCTGAATTGCATTTTAAACATGTCCAACAGTACAAGGTAATTGGCGTAGTTAATGTGTCTTATCAAATGAGGCTGAATGCAGATCGTCTTCCACAGCTGGTGTAATTATAACAAATATTTTTGTATATTTATTTAGGAAAGAGATCACAACAGACTTAGAGTTATTGCACAGAAAACACTGTGATTGTTCTGTTCTTGCAGTTTGGGGTTCATGGTTCAATAAACTTTAGTGGTATCTCAGACTACATCTTTAACGTTTAATCACCATTTTTCTGACATTTTAACAACATATCTGGCACTGTAAAAGCTGAAGACACTAAACTTTAGAGCAGCTGATGTTGAATCCTCAAGACAGAAATTCCTCATGTGTTCTGTTATCTTGCCGTTTCATTGTTTTCTTTGAGCGTTTAGTTGAATTCAGTGTTGTCTGATGTTTTTACACATTGATTTTAGGGTCTTTGATTCTTCAGATTTTTTTCCATTTATTTCCATGAAGCCTGTGTTGTGCTGTTATGAGAGTATCTGACCAGCGGCAGATGACAGTGAGATTAGAGAATAATCCTCGTGTCTCCATCTGTATTCTGATGCGGATTAATCCAGAGAGGATGGGGACATCAGCACTGCTGCAGGTGCCACTTACTTTAAAAACTCAAACGTTAGGAAATATTCTGGAGTGAATTGCAGGTCTCTTTGACTGTCAAAGCACTTAAAGCGCATTATTGAGAAGTGACTGTCAGTGTCCACAGGAGCAGATCTGGTGTGTGTTTGTGTGATCATGTAGTCGCTCTGACTGTAAACCAGCAGAGGGAGCATCAGACACATCACTCTCAGAGGAGACGGGCGGGTGCCCCCCAGATGTCTTGCCATAGGCTTGTTTTTAGTAAATTACTAACTGCATCTGGCATGTGTAGGCAGCTGCCTAGGGCCGCTTTTTTCCTCTATATACTTAATTTTAGGCGGTTTCTATAGCGTGATCTTAATGACAATGTTGAGAGCGCACAATGTTACTCAATCCATGTAATGCTCTCCACTCCAAGTGGATTTCCTTCACTCTCACAAAACTGCATGTGTGCTATTAAATATACATTGTTCTTTTATGAATTGGCTCTGCTCTCGCTCAGATATTACGTGTAACCGGCCTCGCATCACTGAAGACCAGAGGAGCTTTTTTTTCTAGTTCAGGTGAAGAGTAGGCGGCCGCTTTTTTCCTCTATATACTTAATTTTAGGCGGTTTCTATAGCGAGATCTTAATGACAATGTTGAGAGCGCATAATGTTACTCAATCCATGTAATGCTCTCCACTCCAAGTGGATTTCCTTCACTCTCACAAAACTGCATGTGTGCTATTAAATATACATTGTTCTTTTATGAATTGGCTCTGCTCTCGCTCAGATATTACGTGTAAACGTCCTCGCATCACTGAAGACCAGAGGAGCTTTTTTTTCTAGTTCAGGTGAAGAGTAGGCTTTTCTCACTAAATGGAAGCAAGCTGATTATAGTCAGCCTTCTCTAGTTATTTATTTTATTAATAAATACTTT
>NW_015635191.1:31794-41533 GCF_001515625.1 Sinocyclocheilus rhinocerous
TAGGCTTTTCTCACTAAATGGAAGCAAGCTGAATATAGTCAGTCTTTTCTAGTTATTTATTTTATTAATACTTATTTTAGTTAAGTGCTTAAATTGTAAATATGCATTTATTCAAATATTTTATTTAGTGCATTTGTATTTTGTTGTTTTTGTATATAGTTATACAATAAAAGTGTATCAACCAGGTTCCAGAAATAATCACTGAGGGTGCTCTAGTCTTAATGCACATTTTCACATATTTTGTCCCGTCTATTGCTCTGGTTATCACCATGTCAATCACTGCTACTTCGAGAGAGAATCCTGCATAAATATGCATATGTCATTCCCGAATCTTTGCAACGTGTGTGTGGCCAGAAAACAAAGTTCTACATTTTAAATGGATTATAAGCCTAGAAAGCTCGCAAAGAGCGCTCATAACCACTAAACAGCTGTCACTCTTTGTTCATCGCGATCTCACAAAGTTCTGTTACCAATGAATCTCACACTGCGCAATTAATATATTATTAACATCGTGTATACACTCTGCCCAAGAGACTGACCCCTCATTTAAAATGCTCTAGATACGCCCCTGAGAGGAGAAACACACTGAAGTCACACTCACAGATTCAGTTCACAGAGTAAAATTCACACGATGTAACAAATGTTACACTTAAACACATATGAGGTAAGATGCAAACAAAGTAGCTGTATTTTAAGATATAATGACCAAACCTTCTTGAAAACCCTTCTTGACTACTGAAACCATCTGAAAGCTTAGAGATCCTGAGTTACTCAGGCATAATTGCAATTTGAGAGGTTCTTCATTTGCCATCATATTATATATATTTAATACAGATTGTTACAACTCTAAATTCTGAGTGGATGAATCGTATGAAGCTTGACGCATATGATAAATATTAACAAGACTAATTTTTAATGTTGCTTGAGAATTGTGAACAGCCACAGCTAATAAACTATAATACTCAATGGAACAATAATTTATTTATTCCTAATATTAATGTTGTATTGAGAAGGATGTCTGTTATTAAATTACTGTTTCCGCCATTTAATAAAGCAATAATCTGCTTGAGACCATGAGTACAGTGATTTCACTCCAAATCTTAGCACGCTTTACTGACAATATACTTACAGTAATGCATGCCTTAAGTGGCTTAATGATTTAAATATGTTTTCAAATATTATCTGTGTTCATTAGTTGTTCTGCAGTAGAAGTAGGAACACAGACAGGCTCGTCTCACACTGAAATGGATGGAAGATGTTTTCAGGGAATAAATAGAAACTGATCAGACAAAACCACAATTCCTCAGTGAACTGTTTACTGTCTGATTCGTCCTGAACTGCTTCTGTGAGTTGTTTGGTTGAGTAGAGTAAATCTGATTTGTTTATTTGATCATATTTGATATTTTTCAAACTGCATATAACATTTTACAGCATCAAAAAGAAGCTCCATCATTCCAGCCCTTGTACTCAACGACTTGCTGTCATTCATATAAAGTTTTATGCAGAAATCCAGACTATTCTTTGAAACTATTTGTTCCTGCAGTGAAACTCTGGAGTGTCTGCTAGTCTGTGTGTTCAGGGCAGATCATATCTTTAATGTTCAGTTACTCGTACACTTACTCAAATAAGAAAGAACTCAATTTCTGTTGTGTTTTCGCTCCATAATGTGTGAAATGTGTGACGCAAAAAAACAGATGTACGTCACATTCAGCCCTTAAAATAGGTCAGTGACATGTGCTGTGCTTTATCAAGAGCTGATGCACATGTAGACTTTATAGGAAAAGTATGGATGTATTGAAGGTTCTGTCATTCCATTTCATTTAGTTCTGAGTCCAGGTCACAGCGGGAGTAATGCAGTCTGCTGCTGAAGGATAAACTTGCATCTTAAGTTTGAAAAACGTAACTCTTAAACTCTTAAATGAACACACTAACCTGACACTTTCTATTAAAATTGAGTTTTTCATTGAGTTTCCCCTCATTCCTGTGGGTCGGCGGTGTTGTTCTGGGTCTGGTTTGAGTCACAGGATTACTGAAGCTGCGCTCAGACGTGTTTAAAGACGTCTTGAGACGAGCAGCAGCTGCAGCACTCTCCATATGATCCTTCAGTCTCTTTACACTTCTGCTGCAGGATGAAGAGCATGACTTTAATTCTTCTCATCTCACTGTGCATGTCTATGGGTGAGTTACTGGCTGTTTTACTGGTTAGAGACGAGTCTAGTCTGTGTGTAATCAGCTTCAAACTGTGATTGTCTCAATAATCCTTTAAGTATAATAGAAGGACTGAGCGAGTGTTTGCAGGAGAGCAGAGCTGTGCTTCGGAAATGAGCTACTTTGTGCTTTAAAATACACTGTTTTTCATTGAGTTTCCCTTCATTCCTGTGGGTCGGCGGTGTTGTTCTGGGTCTGGTTTGAGTCAGGATTACTGAAGCTGCGCTCAGACGTGTTTAAAGACGTCTTGAGACGAGCAGCAGCTGCAGCACTCTCCATATGATCCTTCAGTCTCTTTACACTTCTGCTGCAGGATGAAGAGCATGACTTTAATTCTTCTCATCTCACTGTGCATGTCTATGGGTGAGTTACTGGCTGTTTTACTGGTTAGAGACGAGTCTAGTCTGTGTGTAATCAGCTTCAAACTGTGATTGTCTCAATAATCCTTTAAGTATAATAGAAGGACTGAGCGAGTGTTTGCAGGAGAGCAGAGCTGTGCTTCGGAAATGAGTTACTTTGTGCTTTAAAATACACTTGACTTAAATCATTAGAATTTGCAGTAGAACTATTGTTTTAGTTTTGGAGCAGTTATCTAAAATTCAGTGACATTCTTTACTGAGACTGAATTTCAGTTGAATTGGTCCAGATGATTTTTATGTCAATGATTTCACTCAAAATCACATCACAGCCCACACTTTATTTACCACATTGTGATTTTGTGTGTGTGAACATCATCATGAGGTTTAGTAGGTTTAAATGTTTGATGTGTATTTCCATGTCATTTGATGCTGAGTTTCAGGGATTTGTCTTTTTTCAGGGCGATCTGACTTTGCGCCGTGTTTCTATGATAATGGAGCTGGAAGCAGCAACGGAAACATGGCTTTATTCAGCATCTCTGAAGACACAGCTGTTGGTTAGCATTCACTTCTATGATAACGTGCTGTCAGATAGAGAGGAATAACAGACAATATGAGAACATCACATGTACTTACTGTATATAAGCACAGATTGAATGTGTCTGAACTAATCAAAGAACATACAGTAGATATAATGAGCCTAATCACTCTGATCCTGCTGAATACATATTTGTTGTGTGCAAAAATTCGTTTGATTTTTATAGAAACAAATATTCAGCTAATTGTAATCTAATAAGAGTGACGGGGAATTGTTTGCCGTGGCTTTAGGGTTCTAGGATCTTCTCGATATTGACGAGCACATTTTAATGTTAGCTGAATTTCTGGACGTGTCTATATCTGTTTATGGTGGATATGACCCTGCTTGTACTACATTTAACAAATATGATAATATTTGCTACTAAGATACTTTATAGTAGTAAATAATGTCTTTAAGATCATAAACACATAGTTCACCGGAGATCATGTGTAATTCTGACTCGTTCTTCCACAGGGACTCATGTTTACACACTGAACGGCTCTGACCCCGAAGACGAGCCGGTGACCTACGACATGACCTTTGATAAGGGCTCCAAAGAGTACTTCAGCGTCGAGCCCAAATCAGGGAACGTGACTCTCATCCAAACACTGGACAGAGAGGTGAGAGAATCCCGACACAATATGAGGACATCATTCTGGAAAATAAACCATGAAGTCAAACGTATCTGTGTTAGTAATTCACTCGTTTCGATTGTTAAGGTTCAGGATGAGATCGTTGCATTTGTGACCATCACAGATGGGAGAAATAAGGTGAAAAACATGATTCTGTTAAGCTTTGATCACAGGATTATTTCTTAAAGCTGAAGAGTGTGATTGTTTTTATGTTCAGCTAGTTAGTGGTGTGTAAGTCAGTCATCCCTGAAGAGAGAAGCGCTGTGTTCGCTGCACAGATCGATTCGCTTCGGACTGAAATGACAACATCACCACGAGAGTGATTTAAGAACAGTCTCTCTGATGACGAAGCAGCTGTTTCACAGACAACAAACACTCTCAGTTTAGATAAAGCTCATACATCCAGCATTTCATAACCGGAAATCATCTTAATGTTATGCCATGTTAAAAATATAGAACCCTGATTCAATATTTTTTAATGTTTTGTTTTGTTTTTTAGTATAATTATTGTAGGAGAAATATATTGTTACCTATTTTAGGATTTTGATTAATACCTACTGGTGCCAACATTACACGCTTCACCTTTAAGAAATATGCTTGCCTTTGACAGCTGATTTCATAAATATTATATTGTTCCTTAATTATTATTTAATCCCATAGTCTTCTGCTTATTATGTGTATCGTGTTGAATGTGTTTTTATGGTGTATGTACTGTTGGTAAAGTCAGATTTACTTTATATCTCTCTTCTCCAGGTTGTAGAAAATGTTCGAGTGTTCATCACAGATGCTAACGATGAAAAGCCTGAGTTTCTGGATCTGCCGCTCATAGTGGACGTCCCCGAGGTAAGAATGAGAAGCGGTTTGGAAATGAACAGGTAAGTGTCATCATGAGATTTTGTTGAAGTGTGTGTGGTGTGTGTTGAAGGACACAGCTTCAGGCAGCAGCATCTACAGAGTCCAGGCCGTCGACAGAGACCTCGGGTCCGGAGGAAGTGTTACCTACTCCCTGCAGGTCAGACAGAACCACTTCCTGTGGGGTCAAGCTTCAATCATTTAGTCTCTTTTCAATGGAACAAGATAATAATCAGTGAGGATATCTGAATCTGTAATGCCAGCGTTAAATCTGTGTGAGGCTCAGTTTGTAGAGGACAGTCGCAGGCTCGTATCGCTGGCCATCGAACAGATCGTGACACCAAAGCACCATCAGAAAATGTGCTGCTACTGGATTAAATTTCAATTACATTTAGGCAGGTTGAGGGCTTAGCGTGAGGCGTCTGAGGTCAGCGGAGCGTCCAGCCTGCAGTGCAGCTTCCTCCGAGGAAAACACATGACAAGTGAATGTCTATCATTTCTCATCAGTTCTGTTATAATTACATCCAAAGCGCATCAAAATTGCACTGAGAGCCCATGCATACTGCATACTTCATCCAGTATTGTTTAATATCTCAGCAGCTTGTGACGGTGTTCAGTGAGAGTTTTATATGTCATATTTTGGAACAGATTGCTTCCTGAAGTGTTTGTCATTTTGTCTTTGTGTTTGAGAGATGCATTATATCAGGGTTCCTCAGATCTTGCCCTGGAGGGCCCATACGCTGCAGAGTTTAGCTCCAACCCTGATCAAACTCACCTACCTGTGATTTTCTAATGATCCTGAAAACATTGATTAGCATGCTCAGGTGTGTTTGATTAGGGTTAGAGCTGAAGTCTGCAGGACAGTGGATCTCGTGGGCCAGATTTGAGAATCTCTGCATTATTTGTTTCAGGAGACATTCCTTCATCAGTTATCATTTCGTTTGCAGTCGACGCCCAGCACTAAGTTCACCATCGACGGTCACAGTGGAGCTCTGCGCATCAGATCCGGAGAATCGCTGGACTACGAGGTCTCCAGGACTCATTTTGTCACTGTGGTTGCAAAGGTGAACAACAGACTCAACCGTGTGAAATCCCTCTGTCCTCTGAGATAGACCAGCTTGTTTGTGGTGATCTTTCGGAAAGGCATTTATCTTGTAACAGTGAAGTCCACATGAAGTCCATGAAGTGATTTCTCAGTAAGTACCAGATGCTCAGAGCTGTGTGTCTGTTTCAGGATGGCGGGGGTAAATATCATGGAAAATACCAGGTCATGACCTCCACAGCCATCATAACCATCAATGTGATTTTCTAATGATCCTGAAAACATTGATTAGCATGCTCAGGTGTGTTTGATTAGGGTTAGAGCTGAAGTCTGCAGGACAGTGGATCTCGTGGGCCAGATTTGAGAATCTCTGCATTATTTGTTTCAGGAGACATTCCTTCATCAGTTATCATTTCGTTTGCAGTCGACGCCCAGCACTAAGTTCACCATCGACGGTCACAGTGGAGCTCTGCGCATCAGATCCGGAGAATTGCTGGACTACGAGGTCTCCAGGACTCATTTTGTCACTGTGGTTGCAAAGGTGAACAACAGACTCAACCGTGTGAAATCCCTCTGTCCTCTGAGATAGACCAGCTTGTTTGTGGTGATCTTTCGGAAAGGCATTTATCTTGTAACAGTGAAGTCCACATGAAGTCCATGAAGTGATTTCTCAGTAAGTACCAGATGCTCAGAGCTGTGTGTCTGTTTCAGGATGGCGGGGGTAAATATCATGGAAAATACCAGGTCATGACCTCCACAGCCATCATAACCATCAATGTCCTCGATACTCAGGATTCTCCTCCAGTGTTTGTTGCTACTCCGTATTTTGGATTTGTGTATGAAGTCTCTGTACCAGTAAGTGTGACATGATTTCATATCTAAAATCCTGAAAAAATAGAACTAAACACTCCAGCTCAAGTAATTCCTTCATTGTGCTTGTGTTCAATTAGTTTTCAAGAAATCTACAGAGATTTTCATTTAGAGGAGTCACATTAAAAAATACAAATTCTACTCATTGTAACTGGTTAGTGATAAATGAGTGCTAGACTCCAATGTATTTGACTGTATTGACTGGCTGAGGATGTCCAGTAACTGAGCTTTTATGGCGATGCTCTGTCTGTTTGTGTGTTTTGTGTGCAGGGCTCAGAGATATTCACTGTTTCTGCCAAAGACGGCGACCAGAACAACCCCAACACCATGCATTACTCCATTCTGAGCGGTCAGCTGCGTTATCACCTCACTGCTCATTTAACTTCTGAACTCCAGAGCTAGACATTCATCGTGTCATAAATACTTCCATCAGTAATATCTCCTGTCTCCTCTTCTGGTCACTAAAGGCAGCGACGGCTTCTTCAGCATCAACAGCACCAGCGGCTGTATCAGCTTGACATCTTTCCCTGTACAGCTGAGGAACGAGTTATACGAGTTACAAGTCAAGGTTGTCTATATTTATGAGATGAATATCACTAAAGCTTGAGTAAGTGTTTCTAATTAGCATCACACATGGCCTAATAAAACTTATTTTATTGTAAATCAAGGCTGCAGAGGTTGGAGCCGACAGGTTTTCTGACTACAGTGTGACCACAGTCACTGTTCGTGTGGTGGACCTCAACAACCATCCGCCCACTTTCTACGACGAGAACGGCCCGCAGAACCGCTTCGAGCTGAGCATGTACGAGCATCCGCCGGAAGGAGAGATACTCCGCGGCCTGAAGATCACGGTCAACGACTCGGACCAGGTGCACATTAAACTGCTGCTTTCATCAGACGTATACACCCGGGTTAGCTAGCAGAGCGAGAGAGGTGTATTTCATTTAGATCAAATGAATAGCATTAAGCTATAAATACTAAAAATGAGAGAATTAAACTGCAGGTCAACAGAAGAACAAGGCAGCAGTGCTGTATGCTTTCAGTCCTTCACATTTCACACACAAACCACAAACTGAGGGATTCACACACATTATGGCACGGTGATTAAGAATAAGGTTGTTGACACCTGCCATACAAATTATTTGCTGTTTTTGCCTGTTTTCTATGCATTAAATAAACACTTTTATTAGAAATAGCACTTTGTTCAATTTTGAGGAGCTTTTTCTGTGAATGTTTTAATATTTTTTTCCCCATTAATGTTCCATATTCTCTGAATCTCCTGTTCTCGTTAATGAGCATTGTTTTGTTTGTGTAGAATACCATATTATTACCATGGTAAATGTCCAAAAAACACAAGTACTTTGAATTATGATCTGAATTCCTTGGTATAAAAACATGGAGCTAACATGGGAGTAACATAGTATTTCATAATTCATCCACAGTAATTTTTCATCCATGTACTCATGATTTAATAGTATATCACTGTGGTTTATGTGAAGAAAATGAAAGTTCATTATGTGCTAATTATTTACACTTGTTGTGTGTTTTTCAGAATGGGCTCAAAGGGCCCATGGCTGCTTTTCTAATGCAGAGCCGAGACAATCCAATGAAAGCTCTTGGCCTGGCCGTCATCATCATTACTGTGATGGTTTTGGTGACAGTTATGATCTCCACCATCATGTACTTTCGCAACACAAAGTCCAACAGGATCACGCCAGCGCGCCGCATCATTCGCAGGAGGCCCAAAGAGCCGCGCCGCTGGATCTTCAGGCCGTGGTTTGGACGGAGCGACCTGAGCTTTGGAAAGTTCTTCACTGATGATGAGACGAGGGACAACACAAACCACAGCAGCCCCAGAGCCAAGCCGCCGGCCCCCAGCGCTCCGGTGCTCCCTCCTCCGCCTCCGAGCGAGCGGCTGCGGTCAGTGCCCACGGTGTCCGGCTCCCTGGCCTCCAGAAACACCAGCCGCAGCTCCAGCTGGAGGACCAGCAAAAGCACAGACGGCGCCCAGAGATCTGCCCAAAACAAAGACGGCAGTGGCATCAGCTCCGCTCTAGTGTCTGAGCTTAAAATGAGAATAGAACAGAAAATCAATGAGGCAAATCAAGGCTACTATTACTGACACACTGACCGGTGTGAGTAACGGATACGATGCGTGTTTGATGGACCGCTGGACGCTTGATGTTACGAACAGCTCACTGAGAAGAATGTTTATTTTTTTGTGAAAGTGTTTTTAAAGTGGCCGTCTGGTTTACCCTTAAGTGTTTCTGTTTTTCAACATGCTGTACAGTCATTTAAGATCTAAGATTTCTATAGATTATTTGTGTGTATTGCATGTACTGACTGTATTTCTTCAGCTTTTGCCTTGAGGATCTTTGGTAAAAGTCTGCAGACTGTATGAACATCGGACTCTCATTTGTAGTTACTGCTGTCAAACCTTTTTTTTTATTATTGTTTTATAAAGAGTTTTTCACTGATATTTTGAACGTTTTTTTTAATTTTCCTGTACATTTTCTGAGAAAGAGCAGATGAACGTCCATGTGCTATTTGCTGTAGGGCATATCTGAATGTCAAATGTGTTTATCATGAATCATCATATCAAGTCTGTGCTATAACTGAATTTAGAAATAAAACATTTTTAAAGTGTTATCTAAAGAAATTAAAAGAGACTGATGTAATTGTCCTACTATTCAATTTTTATTGTTACATTTACATGAACTCATTTACCAAACATTTTTATTGAAGGCAACTTAAAAAATGAGGTAAAACCAGTGATTTATAACAGAAAAACAAGAATATTTACAGTGCTGCAATACTAGTAAAATCAGAGCTTCCTACTGAATTTTTTTTACATTGTTAAATAATAATATAAATTGTAATTGTATTTGGAATCTAACCCAGATTCCTATAACTGTAGTACAGTATATCTTGAGAAGTGTTTTGCCATTAATATTTCACATCTCGTTTTTAGGTCCGCTTTACATTAAAGAAAACAATGACTCCCACTAAGCTTTAATCAGTGTTGGGAAGGTTACTTTGGAAATGTAATAGGTTACAGATTACAAATTACCCTATTTCAAATGTAATAGTAGTGTAACTTTTTCAATTACTTTATTAAAGTAATGTAACATTACTTTTTGATTACTTTTCTAAATTTCTAATGAATGTTTATTTGCAACTGTTAATCATTTTCAAACATTTA
>NW_015635191.1:41592-44164 GCF_001515625.1 Sinocyclocheilus rhinocerous
GCTTCTCTGCTCCACCTGTGCGCTTCCACAGTCCTCTCCATTCTCTCTCTCGCATTGAGTACTCTGATCCAAACCGTTTGGCGGAGGCGCGGAGAGCATTGCCATGACTAACCGATTCATGATTTAGTAGAGATTTAATTATCGAATGGCTAATTCGGAAATAATCGCTTTAGTACATTCGGCAGGCAATTATACATATTCCATCCGTGTTAGGCTATAGGAATTCCGTTTTTATGACAGGATTCTACGAACCAGTCTGTGTTTTCCGCATGCGTCTCAGAGTAGCAGTGGTGGAAAGAGTACTGAAGAGTACTGTTACATTGCTGACATAATACTCAATTACAAGTAAAAGTACTGGTGTCAAAACAGTACTTAAATAAAAGTACAAAGTACTCCTCTCAAAAACTACTCAGAGTACTAGTTACTAGTTACTTTTTAGCCGGCGATATTTAATGAATTACCAAAAATATTTATATCAAAGAGCTATGTGGATAATAGCTACTTTGTCAATAAGATAAAAGTGGATTTTGTTCAAAGTATGTGAATTGGTGGTCATGATACAGGAATTTCTAACTTCAATACCTTGAAAAATAACAGTATCAAAGTACCCGTGAACCGGAAGTTGCAACTGACTTCAGTGTTGTGATGTATTTCTGAGTGAAACGGAATATTGAATAAAGGCTAAAAACCGCATTATTTTTCACATAATTTACATTATTAACATACCTTTCTCTCCATCCTGGCACAAACGGCTCGATTAGTTCCGGGTTTGATGAAGGCCTGCCGTCCGAAAAACAAAATGTGTTGTGATTGGTTAGCTGTCCCAGTGCGTTGTGATTGGCGAACAGTGTTTCAGTACTGCCCCGCCTCTTGCCAAAGCTGCACCACGCACGGATATTGCAAGACATATTAGACTGGAAACGCTATTGTTGTTTTATTGGCTAAATCACGTTTTAGATAGGATGTCAACAACCGCTTTAAAAACAACTGCATTTACTATGTACAGATAAGTGCAACGGTAATATGTATTACATCACAGAAACAGCATACAACTTATACTTTGAAACGTAATAACACACACAACAACAAATAAAGCAGCACACTTACAGGCTGTGATGCAGATACAGCAGATTGTCCCGACAAAGTGGGAACTGCTCCGTCTTTCAGCAAAAGCTTTTTGGTGAAACCAGCACTGTATTCCCTCATGACTCCCCTCAAAACTTGACGCTAGAGCAGCACTTCTTCATCGTCGTCTTGTCTGATGCACTCAACCAAGCGTTCTAACCACGACCTCGCCCCTCCCCACCCCCCAACCATTCGAATTTCCGCAGGCGGGATTTGTTTTAATGATATTCTAATGGGCCGCTTTGTGACATCACAAACCCCAGAAAACAACGCTGTAGTCCAAACGAGATGTTCGTTGTAGTTCTTGAAAAGGGATTTTTTTTAAACGAAATATCTCCCTTTGGAGTGGACTTTGAGATTTGTAACTTTGTAGATCTTTTTTATGCCCAAACATACACACTACACACTGACTAAAATTCAAAAAGTGAAAAAGCATAATAGGACCCCTTTAAGAATATCTGCTTGTTACGTCTGACATCATGCTTCACCGCTTCTGGGTCCTAACGCTCTGCCAGACGCCCCCCAAAAAACAACAAACTGTGCATATACACACTCATGATGTCACGTAATACTGAAAAATTATAACCCTAACCTTTATCTCCATACTGAAATCCCAGATGGCCAGACAGTGATTCAGCTAAAATATTAGTGTCTGAGATACTGTGAGGACGGAGACTGTAGTGTGCACAGCAAATTTTTAAATGCTTAGCTTAAATATGTAATATTAATTAAATAGTGCTCATAAATGGCTGCTGAGACAGTATTCTCAAGTGAAATAAGTAGAGGCACGGACCTGGAAAGAGCAGTCCTTTTACATCATGACTTAACAAGAGGATTCTCCCGAAGCAGTCAAACTGACGTCATCGGAGCGAGAACGCCATTCCAGAGCGGAAGCGACGGCAGACAATTTTTTTTACAGTGTATTGACTTGCATGGTTCAGTTGTTCGCCACAAGACTAGTAATGTGCACTAACAAAGTAAGTAGGGTATATAGCCATATAGATATTTTAATTATTTTTTTGTCCATCCATTTTTTCAAGGTACTCATTATTTTAAGCTTTGAAATTGGTTTAATCCAAGTCTTCTAAAAAGACACATTGGCTTTATATGATGAACAGATTTTATATAGGCTTTTATTTACATACGTTTAAATATTGATCAATTACCATTACAAAAATCTCAATCTTAAACATTTGCTCATTCTGTGTATTTGTGTCTTTAAAATAGGGTAACTTTGTTGCAAAAGCTTACAGCACAAGGAAGCTTGATTTCAAATTTGCTTTCAAACTGAATTGAATTTACAAAAAAAGACTAGTACACAGTCAGTAATAAAATTATAAAACAAATGACCTCAATTCAGTTTGAGGTGTTCAAAACATGACAACACTGAATTTTTATAAGCAGTGATTTAAGAGCCATATACAGTTTATTTAGATAAGTGGAACAT
>NW_015635191.1:45195-46395 GCF_001515625.1 Sinocyclocheilus rhinocerous
TAAACATTGATCAATTACCATTACAAAAATCTAAATCTTAAACATTTGCTCATTCTGTGTATTTGTGTCTTTAAAATAGGTTAACTTTGTTGCAAAAGCTTACAGCACAAGGAAGCTTGATTTCAAATTTGCTTTCAAACTGAATTGAATTTACAAAAAAAGACTAGTACACAGTCAGTAATAAAATTATAAAACAAATGACCTCAATTCAGTTTGAGGTATTCAAAATATGACAACACTGAATTTTTATTAGCAGTGATTTAAGAGCCATATACAGTATGTTAGGCCTATTTATTTAGATAAATGGAAAATCAGATGGCTTTGACCTGTAATGACTGTACAATGTAGTGATGCAGTTAGGCAGACTAGGATATTTATATGTACAAATCAGACAAATATCCCATTCCAAAACATTTCTAGCATAAACTCACATTGTAAAGAAATTAAAGTTCCATCTTTGGTTGTTGAAAGACTTTCTGGTGCATTTCACTTACAGCCAATAAAATTTATAGTAGGATTTTCATCGATCAGGCGTAGATCTATTCTAAATGGTTGATAACTTTTGACAAAGTTTAATCCAGGAGTAAAGAGAAATAATGTCTACTTTTAAAAGCACGGAGAGATCGCGATTACACACTGTCTGCGCACAAGCAATATCGGAGTGAGAGGACAGGCAGTTCATTTGTATAAGTTAGGCCTATTTGAGAGCTCGCATCCAGGTTTCTGCGATTACATGACTGTGTTCTCATGTTACAGTAAAGCGCTCGCCACATTTGCGCGGGAATGATTAAAATTATGCGGCATACCTGCAATCCCGCGCGAATATTCAGACTCTGTAATCGACAGGAGGCGGACACGTGTCAAACTCACCGTCAGAGAGGAGAAAGAGATGCAGCTTGTATCGGTGTATATTCGGTAGATACTGTGGAAAATGAGTAATGGAACAGTGTCAGTTATTTCAGTATCGGTATCAAAATGTAGATATTTATGATAACACTACCATGTAGTTTGTTTCTCCAAACTTTGAGTCCATAAATTACGCCGAGCTCCCTCACTGTCTGATCAGATCTTCAAAACCTGCTGCAGCGGCGGCTTTTCCCGCTTCAGATATCAGGGCTGTTATTGGTCCGTTTACGATCGGATATCTTTATTGGCTACTGAAGTGCTGTCTAAGGTTAATATCAATTCATATTGTGGGCG
>NW_015635191.1:47145-81187 GCF_001515625.1 Sinocyclocheilus rhinocerous
CGCGGAAATTATGTCTCAGAGTAGTCAGTGCAATTTGGGAAATAAATCAATTAAATCTGTATGTGGATGTGTGTAAATATTCAAATGTAATCCCCTTTGTAATCGTTAACATTTTCATAACTGTAATTTAATTACACATTTTTTCTTAGTAACTGTAACTGATTACAGTTACATTTATTTTGTAATTAAATTACGTAACGCCGTTACATGTAACTAGTTACTTCCCAACACTGGCTTTAATGTTTGACATTTTATAACATTTAAAACAATGCACATACAAGAAAACCCTCCCACTGAAAATGGAAGAAAACTAAAGTGCAGTCAGTGTTTGCTTCTATTCACAAAGAATCACAGAATCTCTGGTCTCTGACACGTGTATTAATATGTGGTCTAGTATAGCTGGGCAGTGCTGTCTCCTTCATCACCGGCATCTCGTGTCTCTTGCGTCGCTTCTTCTGTCGTGCAGCGCTCGAAGCAGTGTTCTGTGTCGCTCGTGCAAACACACATCCCAGCAGGCACAGCCAGCAGCATGACACACACGATGGCAATAATGAGTCTCTCTGCTCCAGCGGGTTCAGATCGCTGCCCGTCACAAACACCATGCACTAGTTGTTAGGGTTAGGGTTAGTTAGGGTTCTTCACGTCACACACACTTCATATTTTGTAAGTGGCAGCAGGTCACTGAGAGAGAAGCGGCTGGCTCCTGAAATCATGTAAATGGCATCTCATATGCATCATAATGGCTGAAATAAACCGTGAACCAGGTTTCTGCAGGTTTGGTCAGGGCAAACCGTTCGATAGTGATGCCATAGACAGTCTGATTGGCGATGCGTATATTAATATAGATGTTTTCATCCACTGATGCCAGCGGTAAGGCGGGTGAGAGCGGGAGAGTGGGGTTTTGGGATAGAAGGACACCGAGCTGGACACTGACAGACGAGTTAGCGGTGAAATTGTTGGCAGTGCAGGTCTAAAATTTCAAGGTTCAGCGTGTCCTAAAAAGCAGTCCATGGTATCGAATGTATTTGTTGCCCTGTATACGTAATTCTGTCAAGTTTTGCAGTCCCTCCAGGCGTCTAACATTCATGAGTGCTATATTGTTCAAATTTAGCCATAAGAACGCTAAATCATTGACTGTAGAGAATGTGGGATTTCACTTACGTCTGATATTTCAGTACAGATTTTCACGAATTTCTCAGGGATGCTGCTGAAGGGCTGGTCTCTGCAGGAGCATCTGGTCAGACACGTATCCCACAGAACAAGAGAGACTAAAGAGACTAGACAGAACAAGAGAGACTAGAGAGAACAAGAGAGACTAGAGAGAACAAGAGAGACTAGACAGGACAAGAGAGACTAGAGAGAATAGACAAAAAAATGAGATAAAACAAGTGTGAGGACATATGAATTCCCTCTATTATGTAAATATCTTCAGTACAGAATTAAATTTGGGATCTCAGACATAAAATGTCAAATACAGAAATAAATTGCGGTGCAGTTCTACGTTTACAGGAGACACGAGCAGCTCTGCATGACTGACGGCATTTCACTGGTTCAGTGGGGTAAATCCTATTATCCTTAATGCTCAAGCTTCTTCAGAAGTTTCTAAATATTGCTTTGAACATTCGGACAATCTAGAAATAGCACAGCTAATGTGTTTTCACTTTATAAACAAAGAGGAAACATTCAGAAAACAAGAACCATATAAAAATGGTTTTATTCAGTCATATTTTAAAACATGTTTAATAAGTACAGACATCAACATATTCCTGATATGACAGATTATAAGCACAGTTTTAAGGTTAAAGTGGAAAATAGTTGCCCCAGTACACTGTGACAAGATAACAGTATAAAGAAAACAAGTAAAAAGGAAAAATTATTAAGCATGTACATCACTAACCCTCTCTTTTTGTAACATCCTGACGGTCCAAACAGAAAATCTTAACACTTCACTTTCTGTATTAGACAGATGGGTATTATGTGTTGGACACAGACATTTCATTGCAGAATATGTATGATAAATGAGTCAATGATAAACATACCATTGGAAAAGTGCATGACAAAAATAAAAAATACAGACATTGTTATTTCACTCTTGTGTGATAATTTTCCCTTTTTGAACACCGGACTTTCTCTAAGGTGGTTTGTACCCTTTCAGGGCTGAGAAAGGACAAAGCTGATATGTATTGAAGCTTTCGAACACATTAAAAGTGTAATCCGGCCCATACCAAGAGTGCGCTAGGCACAGAGTCGTCTGAAACGCCGCCGGTCGGTCAGCAGAAGTACTCGTTGGGCTGGCCCTCGGTTCTGGCCGTGGCCTCAGAGTCCACACTAGAGCGGGCCGACAGCAGCCGGTTGGACTCGTCTGGGTTGAGTCTGCGGAGATATTCCCCCTCCAGACTTTTGGCTTTGGTGCCTGGAGACAGAGTCTCAAACGTCACGTACGAGTCTTGAATGTCTTTGGACTTCCGGCCCATCAGCTTCTGCAGCCTCCTCTTTAGTGCCCCGCAGCAGACGATGAGCGTCAGAGGAACCGCGATCACGCAGGCGACCGTGATCACCACCACGTTAATGAGCTTCTGTGTGCCGCTGGCGCTGGCCGCCTCGTCCGTGGAGAAAATCACACACTGCTCCTTCTTGGGGACAAGGTCCTTCACGCACACACAGGCTATGTACTTGATTTTGGGCACGAGGCCTTCGATCGTGATGCGATTCTTGCCCGGGGCAACATTAATCCGACGCATGTCCCGCTCCCCGAAGACGGCGTACAGAACGCTGAAGGACGTGGTGTTGGTGGCGGTGGGTGCGCGCCAGTTCAGCGAGACCGTGTGGTCCGTGTCACCGATCACTTTGACCGACCGAACCACTCTGCGCTCCGGACCCTGCTGCAGAGAAGACGCATTAGCCTCCAGGTTACTCAAGACATCTTTCTGAAGCTCCGCCATGCTGCTGTCCGTTCTTGCGGCCGCTGCAGGTGCCGCTGTGGCCTTCGCTTTGGTAACACCGTCAGAAATGCTGTAGCTTTCGATCTGGATGGATGACGTGGCTTTGGGTCCGTTTAGGGGCTCAATGATGGGCACAGCAGCTGATGTGGCCGGCGGCACGTATCTGGCGATGAGTTTCTCTTGATACGCCGCTCGGCCGAATCCAGCGTTCTTCTTTCCGTGACTTCTCTTGGCGACCGCTTCATCGATTTGCCACGTATCAGAAATGACAAGTGAGATAATGGCATCAGCACTCCCGACAAAGTTAGTGGCTCTGCAAACATATTTCCCTGAATCTCTGTACGAAACGGCAGGAACGCTGAGAATGGACCAGATGATGCCCTCTTTAGAGATTTCCTGTTGAACTACAGGATCAAACAAAAAACACTCACTTTAATATAAGTTCTGAAGTTGCATTTTGCATCTAACTGTGCAGTACAGTTAGACATAACAGTAATTACAGCAAATTTCGCCTGCATGCTTTATTTATATATTTGCTGCTCTCTTAATACACAAGCAACAGATTCCATTTATTTAACAGACGCATTAACCATGCCTGGATGCTTTATTTAACAGTAGCAATACACCAAGGGAGACATGAGATGAGATGCAAACATCACACGTACCGGTGCCGTTCATGGGCTTGCCATCGGCTCGGGTCCAGGACAGCTCGGGGATGGGAACGCCGATGGTCCCGCAGCGCAGCAGGACATTGTTTCCGATGGAGCTGCGGATCCTCGCAACGGCCGTGTGCACGCGGGGAACCTGACACTTGCGGAGCTCAGCATCAGAGAACAGGACTCCCGACAGGCTCTCCGGTTTGGCGCAGCGCAGACACGTATCGATGAACGCCACAGAGGAGGAAGGGAACTTCTGGAACTGCACCAAATCAAAGAGACGACAGTCACACTGCCAGGGATTGTCGTGGAGACCTGCGCAAAGAACAGACGCTTTTGTCAACGTTTCTTTATTTGTCAATGACTAAGACTTTACAACAGAACTGAAATGGTTTAAAAGCAGAAACTAACTCACCTAATATCATTTTGGAATTCTCTGCATCCTGAGGAGGTTTCGGAGAGAACCATGAAGTAAGAACCTCTGCTGGAACGGTGGCCAGACTATTGCTGGACAGATCCAGGTAGGTCAAGTTTTTGATGTAAATGGTTGCTTCAACTGGGATGCTGCTGATTTTATTATTGTGCAAATCCAGGAGCCGAAGGTTAGGCATGTCCATCAAACATTCCCAAGGAAAGGAAGTGAGAACATTCCCATCCATCCGTAATTCGTCCAAGGCGTAAAGTCCTCGGAAACTGTCTGCGCTGAGAGAGGAGAGCGAGTTGAAGGATATCCAGAGGTACTCCAGGCTGCTGAGGTAACGAAAGGATTCGCTGGCGACGCGGCTGATGGCGGTTTTCTCGATGCGGAGTTTGGAGGTGTCCGAGGGAAAGTTGTTTGGGATGACGGCGAGGTCGGGATCGTTACACAGGACGCTCCTATAAAAACACATCACACGGGTCAAGCACAGTCTCCTTTTGTTGAGATATTTGATAATGCCAGTCAAGAAAGAAAACTCCACTTTGAGATTATCGTACTCAACATTGCTACAATATAGTGCTATGATAAAGTTCTCTTTGACTAGCTTTCATTTCTGAATTTGCTTTTATTGTAGTTTATTATCTTTACTGTGTGTGTGTGTGTGTGTGTGTGTGATGAATGCCAGAGGTCTGAAACATTGCAACTAACAAGCAGAGAAGATTAAAAATCACACACACGTTAATCCAACGACTAAATAAAAAGCACAGTCAATCTGGCCTGTAAATATTCTGCAGACAACGGTCCATATGAGACTTTTCTACAGGATGGTTTCATTTAGGTAAATGTCAGTCCATGTGAAATCTCACCTCGACTTCGATCCGTCGCTCAGTTTGTGGTAGAAGCAGCTGCATTGAGCAGGACAGGTGCTGCAAATCAATGGAAAGCAGCACAGCACCAGCGCAAAAACCTGAAACACACGGCCGGACGCAAAAGCACACAAGCCCAGAGCGCACATCTTCTGCGCTATCTGTTCTAGCTACTGTCCGGATGGGTTTGAGTCTGTTAATCACGCAGCACACGCAGCATCTCTGTGTCTCTCTCAAGCACTTTCTGCTCGATCTGCTCCAAATCCCCAGATAAAAGGGATAGAGCAGATTAGAGGAAGGACTTGGGGTATTTTGACTTACACGATTATTCCTTCCTGGAAGCCCATAGGCTGTGTGCTTGTCTTTTGTATATATAGAGAACAGACATTTCTTTTTCTGATTGGAGAGTTAATTTTAGACCTGGGATTGGACAACAGTTTGTGAATTCACAGCATCTTATTGGTGAATGGCTTTGTTCTCCTCTATTTTCAGTAGACATACTGAGTAAATCATAGAGTGTCGAGGAAATGTTGCTTTTTTTGTGATGTGTCTTTTTGAAGATTATTTAAATTGAAAATGTTATAACAGACATAGAAATGGAAACCCAGCACACTATAGGTTATTTTATACATGCGAAAAAGATCAGTGTTGTTAGTTTGACCTTTGACTTGACATACAAATACATCAAAACTACAACTGATTCAGTAATGATCAAAGGCAGGAATTTAGCATAAAACACCGTGTTTATGATGCATTAAATTTATGATAATATGAAAGATGCATTTTTCAGATTTTTTTCAGGTATAATATCTTTACTATTGCATCAACTTTACTCACATATTAATAGTGGTTACCTAATATTATTATCCTTATTGTCTGTTTGGTCTATAATGCCTATATGATTCAAGCAAAAAAAGCAGATGGTGATACTTTTAACATATTAAAATCAGAGTGAATATGCATTTAAAACACCTGGTGGCAGTACAGAGCAAAAGTCTTCATCTCAGACTAAAGTAGCCTACAGACATTTGTGTGTGTTTATTCAAAATATATTAGCCTATATTTTGTATACTACATACAAACATATTACTATATTATAACAAATATATGTTTGTTCCACTATGCAATGTTACATTCTGTCCAGTGTCAAGATAAAGGAAATGAGGCTCAGAGTTCATAATGGATATCCACACCAATTATTCAGTCTATGAATAAACTCACTTTCAAACTTAATGAATTCTCAGGCTCATTCAGAACTGTATATTTTAATTTATTCATTTAATAGACCCTTCTCTCAAAGGAACTGGGGAAACAACAACACCAGCGATTCATCCTGAGGAGAAAGCACACATGCTGCTCTGAAATGTTTTGTTCTGCGCTCTTTAGAAAGAGTCAGCCAAAAGAATTTAGAGAGATTACAGTGAACACATTTCACTGAAGTGTACGTATGTTATTTCCCAATGGCATTAACATCTGAAAGCTGAGATATAAGAATTAGTTTCCTAATTACAGCCTTTTGCACTGGAGCCCAGTGTAGTCAGATCACCACATTATACCTCAAACATTTCGTGATGTTACTTTGTTGTCGCTTCTATTGTCATGGCTACGATTTCATTTCATTCACAATATAAAGTTTTCAAACATAACACAATAAAAGGTATTCAAATCAATGTGTTTTAAGAAGAACGGGACAACCAATTATAATCAATTTCCCATTATTTTTTATGTAGGACACAAACATTTCATTTACAAACATTGTGAATTTTGGATTAGCTGGCAGTGGAATTGCAATTGCACTCCTTTCCAAAAACTTTATCATGACAACAACACTTTTGTATAAAATGAAGTTAATATATTCTGATAAAATATTTTGCAGCTGCAGCATTATATTTCATTGTTGTATAAGCGTGCACTGTTTGTTTTTTAAAGCATCAGTAAAGCCAGAGAGAGTTGTATATGGAGGACTGTGATCTGCTTGTAATGCACAGTTCAGACGCAGGACTGAGGCGAGCGAGCGCTGCAGATCTGATTTCACAAACTTTTGCGGTATTAAAACATTCTTGTGGGGATTTCAGACTAGGCTTTAAATCACACACGAGCTTTCATAAGGAATAAACACACATATAAAGTCTCGCACTGTAGCGCAGTGGTCAGCAGTGAGAAGTATCTTGGACAATGGCTTCATACAAGTTACCGGAGGGATTCAGTGACTTCGACATGTTCGCCTTGCGCTGCTGGTGGGCGGTGAGTGCTGCTGATAATCAATCAATCAATCAATCAATCAATCAATCAATCAGTTCTTCATTGATGAATGTATTGACAAACATGCAAAAGTTCTTTATGTCTGTGATTAGTGAAGGCTGTTCTATCGATTAATGAAGGCTGCTCTTATTGATCTGTAGAAAGCTTCGTAAATAGTTTCTGGATTAGAAAAAAAGAAAAGAAAACAGTCAGTTCCGTGGTGTAATGATCATACAGTGATGGCATCTGATCTGATCACTGTGGTGCTTATTGATACTTGTTACTGTGGACATGGTCATTCTTCTAACAGCATTATATATTGTTTTGTTATGATTGCTCTTTGTATGCGGTGCACAGTGTTATGAATTCTGTTCAGTCTGAATATCTGAATATTTTCTTCTAGGTCTTCTCGGTTTCTTTCTTAACTTTATCTCGGTGATGGCGTTCCTCAGAATCCAGGAGATGCAGACGCCCAATAACTTCTTCATCTTTAACCTGGCTGTGGCTGATCTGAGCCTCAACATTAACGGTTTAGTGGCTGCTTACGCTAGTTACCTGAGGTGAGACTAACCAGCTAAACTACAGTATGAATCCAGAACCGAATCTTTCCAAACTAAACACTTGCTTATGAAATTTGGAAAATAGCAACTTCTAAAATTGTGTGAAAAGATATGACAAAAATAAATAAAAATGTGATGACTATTTCTCACATAACTTATTGGTGTTATTGCAGACAAGGAATTTGACTTGAAACAAAAGTTTGAAAGAAAGAAAAGAAATACAACCGCTAGACACAGAAGAACACATAGTTTTAATATGAAAATGAGAAATATCACATGTATGTATAAATATTCAAACACCTGTGTGTATTTGTGTTTTTTCTGAACTCTGGAAGATACTGGCCGTTTGGGTCGGAGGGCTGTCAGATGCACGCTTTTCAGGGAATGGTGTCAATCCTCGCCGGCATCAGTTTTCTGACTGCCATTGCTTGGGACAGATATCATCAATACTGTACTAGTGAGTATAAACAGAGAGCATCTGCCATCCATAAAATGTTACTTTATTATTGTTCAGTATTGACACGCAAGACATTAGTTGTACTCTTGTTTCTGTAAGGCTTGCATTCAATTCTTCAGTAGTTTTCCTGGGTTTAGTGGGTTTTATCATCATTTTAATACAGCTTTCCTGCACTGTCTCAGCTGACCGGCTGTAAATCGATGAGTTAGTTGTTTTTGTTTCCAGAGCAGAAGATGTTCTGGAGCACGTCTGTGACCATCAGCACCATCATCTGGATCCTGGCTGTGTTCTGGGCCGCTCTGCCGCTGCCGGCCATTGGATGGGGCGTCTTTGACTTTGAGCCGATGAAAACATGCTGTACGCTCGACTACACGCAAGGAGACTGGTGCGTCCATCTCACACACGAGAACACAAACGGACTTCGCTCTAGTTTCTATTTCATAGCTCACGCAACTCAAATCAAAAACTACAGCACATTACTAATCAGAAATATATGAAAAATATGGACAAACAATAATGTCTGTCCTGCCTGGACATGACTACTGATGATTTTGAATATCATGATGAATTTGAATTTGCATGCAAGAGTAATACGTAGTTTTCTTCTCTGCTGTCTTCTTCAGGAGTTACATCACCTACATGCTGTCCATCACTGTACTGTATTTAGCATTCCCTGTTATGGTTTTACAGTCCTCCTACAATGCCATCTACGCTTATTTCAAAAAGACACACCACTTTAAGGTACTCGCACTCTCCTCAGTCAACATACGCTCCAATTAGACACAACGTATCTTCATTTGTAGGAACTTTGCTGTCGCCTAGTATGATTTCACGTTGCATTTTTCATTAAAAAAACTTTTTTTAAAAATCATATTTTAAATTCATTTGGTATATATGTGTATAATTTATCATTTTAAGTAATTGCTGTCCCCTATGATGTTGTACATTTCAATTATCAATTTTTATAACCCGAGTATAATCAGTGATGCATTTTGTGCAGCAAACTAAACCAGTTTTATGGGCTGTAATGAGGCTGTGTTTAACTCTGTACATGCAGAAGAGAGGCACGTCTCTGACATTCATCTGCAGTGAGAATGACATGAATCATCCATAGATCAGCCACATGCTCAGCATTCTGTGTGCTTTAAGATCCCTTGCTTGCATTAAAGGCACAATATGTAAGATTTTTTTATTAAAATATCCAAAAACCACTAGAACAGTGTTATATAGTTTGCTGACTTGTGTACTTACATTATCCCAAATGTTTCGAAGAATGTTTAAATCCAGAGAAATAAGCAATTTTAACTAGAAGCACGGAGCGTGTCTATAACGCAAGCGTCAGATTTCTGGTCTGGTTTTTCGTGATGTTGTAGATAAAAGCATGATTTGAGCAGTGAATGGTGTGTGTTGGTGTTTTGTGTCAGCGCTTCTCCTCTCTGTCCTGCAGTTTAACACAGGTTTACCTCTGAAAGCGCTGCTGTTCTGCTGGGGTCCGTATGTTCTGATGTGCACATACGCCTGCTTCGAGAACGTTAACCTCGTTTCACCAAAGCTCAGAATGGTTAGAAAACAAACACTGGTGATCTTTAAAATCTTCCACTGGCTTGATAAATCATTGTTCTCGTGTTGATCTCAGTGTTGATGACGGTCGTCTGATCCTCTAGATCCTCCCGGTGCTGGCGAAGACGTCTCCGATCTTCCACGCCGTCCTGTTCGCGTTCGGTAACGAGTTCTACCGCGGAGGAGTCTGGCAGTTCCTCACCGGGCAGAAGTCTGGAGACAAAATGAAATAGTGAAAGAGCTTTAGCCATGTAATGTTGTATTCAGACGAGTCTGCAAGAATTTACACGTGATGTGACTGTAATTCACTGTATATGTCAAATCAGTGCCTAACACATTTGGAGATATTTGTCCAGAATTTCACTGAGTGCTTATTGAAGACTGACATATGAAGCCTTATTTCAGTTTCCTGGAGCGTGAGAGAGATGACTTACACAGTTCATTCAGGACACAATCATTTCACCATTTCATTGTTCTTGCCTTACAATCGCTGTTGATCAGTGCATGAGTATCCACTATTCATGTGTAAAAGTAACCAAAACTTGAGACCAGTGAATGAACCGCTAAAAACAAAAGGGCTTTTCATTGTTAATCCACAGAATAAACTGTGAGGCACAAGACAGTTTGTCACTGGTTCTTTAGGGGCTCAGAAGAGGACTGATGAAGGTGAATGAACTCCACTAGAATCTCTCATCAAGGATTGGCTTGCAGATGGTCATCTTCACTGGTTTAGCTGGTTTCCTTCACTAACCATCATCTGACTCAGTAAATGCCCTGATTCCTCTGTGTGTGTTAGTTAGGAGTTCGAATGCTCATTTATGCAGATGCTTTTATTCAAATCCACGTTCACTTATTACAGGGTCGGTCTGTTGCTCAAGGAACACAGTTCACAGATCTTCTCCGTCTCCAGCTCAGATCTCGAAGCGGAGGCTAATTAACATTCACGTTTAGGATTAGAAATTCTCCAGGGTTTTGTAATCTGCAGTAATTCCTCTGCACAAGGAGCTGCTCTCATATCAGTAGATTTGGGTTTCTGACGTGTGTTGAAGACCAAAGAGGATCAGGAGAGCTTTACCGCAGCCGGTCACAGGCGACTCTCGGACCCAGCGACCGAACTCTGAAACTACTCTGTTCCTCAGAAACACAGCAGAGCAGAGCTGAAGAGGAACGTCTGTTCATTCTTTAATTCATTCACTAAGAGCTTTTTCCCTTTATTGTCTTTCTTACTCTTTTAATGCGAGTGAACTATGTATTGACGTCTGTCCGTTCACAGTCCTCCACAGTTCCTGGAATCAGGTGTATTTAACATGAGCTAAATGATCAAAAAAACTGAACATGACAAAAAATAGTACATTTTTTAATGCTATTTGTTCAAATTCATGGCAATGCTTTGTCTATTTTTCCAGTTATTTGCTCTTTAAGCTCTTCAGAATATATTTTTAACAGGTTTCAAAGCATTTTAACAATTACTGGTCAACACTGATTCATTTCAAGAAATGCACAGAAAAAACACCTTGAGCACTATTTTTAGAAAGGCAGAACACACTCTCTCACTCACTCACTCTCACTCTCTCTCACACCTGACACACTCACTCTCACACACACTCTCTCACACACACACACTCTCTCACACACACACACACACACACACACTCTCACACACCTGACACACACACACACACACACACACACTCTCTCTCTCTCTCTCTCTCACACACACACACACACACATTCTCACACACAATTTGTGGGTCAGTGCAGTTTCAGCAGGTTTCTATCTACGGTCTCTAAGGTGCCGCTGACCACATAAGCAGGATTAACTTCTTGACTCTTCTCAGAAACAGCCTTTTAAATAGACAAGAAGAGCATAAACACTCCAGAGAAACTTTCACACGGCCCTGAAGCTCTAGATTAGATCACAATGAAGATTTTTTCTGAAGTTTCTCAAAGCAAACCTGACAAACACTTCCTGTGACAAAGCAGATTTACGTCTCAGATATTTTAATGTGACTCTCTCCCGTATTGCACATAAAATTATCTGGCCAATTTCTTATGACTAAATGTTTAAATAAGATCTGCCATCAGTGGAGAGAAAATTCTGTAGTTACGTAAGATGCAAGAATAATGCAATTAATGAAACAAATAAGCGACATCTGTGTATGTGGTCTGTGTAAAAGAGTCCAGTTAGTTTTATTTAGGTAAATGTCACATACAGGTGCATCTCAATAAATTAGAATGTCGTGGAAAAGTTCATTTATTTCAGTAATTCAACTCAAATTGTAAAACTCATGTAAATACTTGCTTTAGTTATTGGGAAAAAAAGTTTTGGTTTGACCCAAAATGAGAGACTTCACTTGTTCAAATAACAATCCTGCCTTGACCATTTATATTTCACAGAATAGGTTAAAAGACCAGAAAATCACTCTCTCCACATAAAAAAAAAAATCTTTGCAAATAGTCTTAATTATTTACAGATGTGCAGATAATTAGCAGATGTGTTTGCTGGTATCTGAGGACAAAGATCCGATTGTTGAATCATTAACTCTGTGAATCCCTGCTGAGAGAAAAGACGATGTAAACAAATGACATTCATACAGAAGAACAACAGTGTGCTGCTGTGTTTCAGCGAGTCACTGAGAGTCGAGTCTCTACACTATACGAGTCATTTTACTGTCTATAACATACATATATATTCTATTGTGTTTATACATGCAACACATATGGCCATGATTATTCTTCCAGATGTTTTGGAGAGTGTTCATTTATTTGTACATTCACAACTCTAGAGATAATTAAATAATATGTATATTACTCCTGTGGCATTTTCCAGCTTCTTTTCATCATTCCCTTTATTTCAGAGTTCGGAGTTCAGTTTGTTGAGCCAAACCTGTTTACTTTTACTAACCTTAAATACAACATGTGAACCCCATTACATATTATTGTTATCCTAAAGAAAAATGTTTTTAGAAGATTTAAGTGTAATCTAGTGAGCAACACACAATAATAATTTATTGCAGTGCACATTAATCTAAACATTGATAAAAGACAATCCACATCCACCTGAACACACACCTGTAACAAATAACTCTCACAATATTAATATTTTTCACTACTTTGTGGCGTATAAGAAATATACTGTATGTCGTAATATATTGCGTTGCGTATGTCTTCATGGGTCTCTGACATAAACCAAATCTGTGAGTTAGACTTCATTCATCTGCTTATTTCAATCAGAAACCGCCATCTAGCGGCCAAACTGAGCAACGCTGTGCTGAACTACTGTGTGTGTATTCAGGCAGATATCACCATAGAAAGACATTTTTAGTTCTGAGGTTTAAAACTCATTAGGCAGCATCTAATATGACTGTCATGTTACAGACTAGAGTAGAAGAAAGAGTTCATTTAACACTAATTCAGTTCAACACTCAAATATCAGTTCTTAACCTTATATGTGAGCCTGGAGCACAAAAGCAGTGTTAAGTCGCTGGGGTATATTTGTAGCAATAGCCAACAATACATTGTATGGGTCAAAATTATACATTTTTCTTTTATGCCAAAAATCATTAGGATGTTAAGTAAAGATCATGTTCCATGAAGATATTTTGTAAATCTCCTACCGTAAATATATCAAAACTTAATTTTTGATTAGTAATATGCATTGCTAAGAACTTCATCTGAACAACTTTAAAGATGATTTTCCTTATAGATCAATATTATCACTTGCTATGCATGTATGTTAAATCAACACCGCTATGAAAAAATCTGTTATCATTAGTTAGTTATGATTATCAATATAGTCCACATAAAGAGCGTATCTTATTGTTTAATTATCATCAGTATTATTCTCGGAAACAAAAGCATTACTATGACAGTGTGAGAGGTGCAGGTGAGCTCCAGGGGCCTCGTTTATAAAATGTGTGTACGCACAGATTTGATCGTACACTCTAAAAAATGCTGAATATAACCCAGCGCTGGGTTAAAAAGAGACAAACCCAGCTATTGGGTTGTTTTGACCCAGCGGTTGGGTTATATGTAACCCAGCATTTTTTAGAGTGTAGAGTGTGCGTACACTAAAATCTACAGCAACATTCGTATTTATAAAAACGGTCTTTGATGAGGAAAAGTACTTACCTCGCGTCAGGGTCTGAGCAGGACACACTTCTCCTTGTGGCGAAGTCAGAGTACTGCAGCTGTTTGAACATCTGAGCTGCAATAATAATAATGCACTGTAAGAGATTAATAATAAAGATGCAGTGTAAGAGATTAATTGTGCAGTGTAGTCAGATTTTTTATTAACGGGAGTTTTTGCGAGATTAAACTGACCTTTTTAGTAGCCTAATGTTGAGAGTTCTTTACTAGCTTTCTGTACACGGTTTATTCCATGTTGTTGTTTTATTATTTTATTTTACAAGAGAACTTGCGAAGTCTTGATTTAATACTAATGCGTAAAATAGAAAAAATAGGGGGGAAAAGCATAAACGCATCTCGACTGTTTTGTCTGTGTATAAGAATAGGTTTATGTCGTGCAATAACGGTTTTAATATATTCTATTCAATAACATTGTTAACTGTTTTTATTTATAACATCTGCTGCTTTGCTTCTGTGAAAATGAATAGACATCAGCCTTAAACTTTGTTTTTGTCATTTACATCAGTTATATTTGTATAAAATACACTATATATTTTTGTGTCAGTACATTAATGAGCAGCATTAGTAAACTGTGTAAATATAAAGAAATGCTAAATCACATGCAGGTTTTTTCAGACCGGAGACCGTAATCGAGTAATAATTCATTTTATTATGATATGAAACGTCCAATTTTTCTTTCAATAAGGTTTTTTTAAAGTTTTGCAAGAATTTAGTGATACTAAACGTTTTATTAGTTGTCATAGCAAGTGATTTTAAGAGTAGGATGGCTCACTTTTTATAAGATGACTGAATTTTACTTGAATTCGTACTTTATTCTTACTTTTGGAAACCTAATTGTTTTATAATTATTATTATAATAATAATAATTATTATTATTATTATTATTATATCTGTTGTTTCTAGAAGTAGTAATTTTGATAATAGTCAATAGAAAAAAAATATAACCACACACATATTGTTTGTCCACAGAATAATTACTCATTATTAAATAAAAAGCGTCCCGCAGGACCTCTGTTTCAGACTCAGTACAGTTATTTCTCTTTGTGCTCGTCATTCTCAAGCATAGAAAGTCGGATATTGCTCTTTTATATGGTAATGATATTAATTAGGGGGCGGAGATCTGACACCAGTCAGCTGCGCACAATTTCAAGATAATTTGTGATTTATAAACATCACATCTGGAAGAGAGGCGTACGTTTCTGTGCGCACCTTCGTCTCTGAATCGCACTTACGCACTTTTGAGAACTGATCTTAGAACAAATTTAGGACGGTTTATACGCTACATTTTATAAACGAGGCCCCTGATCTCTGTCATCTGTCCAGCAGAGGTCAGTGTCGCGCCGCTGACGCGCGCTTAATGCCTTCAGATCCGCGCGTTAAACGCGCCGCTGCTCGGAGATAAAAGTTTGTTTTCGCGTTATTAATTTGTATTCAAAGAAAACGAGACGAAAATAAATTATATTTACATTTGCAGTTTAATTTATGCGTGTAGGCTATGTTTTACAGATAATTATTCCACAATTTTGATTTTGTGAACCAACATTACAGCAGCATCAGAGCGCTGGGTGTCTTAATCACGCATAACTGTATTTTAATATTAATCGAATTGGGCCCACCAGGATGATTGTGAAAGAAAACTCTACTGTTTCTGTAGTAACTAAAGTTTCATGCGCACCTGACTGACAGATAAACCGCACGCCATGGCCATAGATCACGCTTGCTTTTCCCGTTTGCTCAGTTTAGTCAATCACCGTATTTCAAACTCATCGACACAACTTGGTTAATTCCTGAAGTGAACTTGTACTTTAACTGTTCTGAGCTGCTGTTTTGAGCTGGGTGCAATAGCTGTGAGTTGTTCTAAACGCGGCGCTGCGTTTCTCCAGCGGGGTGTGTTACTCCGCCCGTGTATTAAATGTGTGTCCTCGAAAGCGCGCAGATTTCTAACCCATTTACTTTAACTTCAGTGATATGACATATTTCAGATGCGTCCGAAATTACCAGAACATATACATGCATTTAATTGTTTGATCAAAATCATTGCTAGGGACTATAGTCGCTGGATGGTCGGCACATGACCCTAGCGTCCCTAATTCTAGCCCCTGTGTAAACCAATCTGTTTAATCATCTGTACACAGAACACTAGACAGGGGAACGGTGGCTTGTTTTAATATTTTCCCAAATGCTTTCCAAAAGGTGATATCACGTTATTGTGTTGTTGTTATTTTGTGAATTCAAATATTTAAATAATACTTCATGATTATATGTTTTCGTCCTTTAAATAATGGCCCTAATTTAACCTTCACACAAATACATTCGCATAAAAATAGAAATAGCAAAAATAAAAATAAAAATAGCAAACTGGCTATTATCAGAATATTCTCTTGACACTGAATTGTGTGTGTTTTTAAATGATAACTGATCCAAACTCAGAGTACATTAACCTGATCTGACTGAGTCCCTGCGCTGCGATTATTAATGAGTTATTTATACATCTGTTATTCGTGTATTTGTGCAGCAAACAGATTGGGGTTGTTAGCAGACGTCATTTAGACACGAGTACGCGATGCAGGACGAATCTTGTTTTCAGTGTTTGGAGAACAGAATAAGAGCTGGGCTGGTGTAGTAGTATTTTTGTGATGTGTGATCAAGACTCTGATTGGTCAGTCAGAGAATTAGCAGACGGACGCAGCTGATGACCAGAGGAGAGAAATCAGAGGAAACTGACCGTGGCACAGAGTGTGTGCCCGCAGCGAGTCTGCTGCTTCTGATGGAAGAAGAACTGATGTGAACCACCACTGCGCGCGTAACGGGAATGTAAATGGAAAGAAGCTCAGCAGAAGTGGACATGCAGAAATGCTCAGGACTGTACCCTCGAAGAGAGAAGAGTAGCGCGTCACCTGTCAGACGCGCCGGACACCGGGGAAGTTCGTGCGAAGACGCGTCGCTGCGCAGGAGAGGAATGAAACTGCGCTCTGAAGGACTGAAGCTCTCTTGAGCTAAACGTGCTTTTAGACAGTCATGGAGTCTGACGGCTCTGCCGGTTTGGCGAAATCTGCCGCCCTAAAGTTGTCCGAAATGGGCGAAAGAACTAAACAGCTCGGCAGCGCGATGCAAGACCCCAACCGGCAGAGAAAGCTCATTCTGGTGATCGTCTGCGTCGCGCTTCTGCTGGACAACATGCTCTACATGGTGATCGTTCCCATCATCCCCGACTATCTCGCGGATTTGGAGACCGAGCAGGCTGCGCGCACTCATGCCAACTCTTCCGTGAGCAGAGCGAACCGGGACAGCCTGGACATTCAGATCGGGGTGCTGTTCGCCTCCAAAGCCATTCTGCAGCTCATGGTCAGCCCTTTATCGGGCACCTTCATCGACCGCGTGGGGTACGACATCCCGCTGCTGATCGGGCTTCTGGTCATGTTCGTCTCCACCTGCATCTTCGCGTTCGCGGAGAACTACGGGACGCTGTTCGCGGCGCGCAGCCTGCAGGGTCTGGGCTCGGCGTTCGCAGACACCTCCGGGATCGCGATGATCGCGGACAGATACACGGAGGAAGCAGAGCGGAGCCGCGCGCTGGGCGTCGCGCTCGCCTTCATCTCGTTCGGGAGCCTCGTGGCGCCTCCGTTCGGCGGAGTCCTGTACGAGTTCGCAGGGAAACGCGTCCCGTTCATAGTTCTGGCCTCGGTGTGCCTGGCGGACGGCGTTCTGCTCCTGACCGTGATCAGACCGTTCTCTAACGGCACGCGCGCGAACATGCCGGTCGGGACGCCCATCTACCGGCTCATGATCGACCCGTACATCGCCGTGGTGGCGGGCGCGCTGACCGTCTGCAACATCCCGCTGGCGTTCCTGGAGCCCACCATCTCCAGCTGGATGGAGAGCACGATGAACGCCTCCCAGTGGGAGATGGGTCTGATCTGGCTGCCGGCCTTCTTCCCGCACGTGCTCGGGGTTTACGTCACCGTCCGATTGGCCGCCAAATACCCGGAGCTGCAGTGGTTCTACGGCGCGCTCGGGATGGTGATCATCGGGGCCAGCTCCTGCACGGTGCCCGCCTGCAGGACCCCGGGCCAGCTGATGCTCCCGCTGTGCGGCGTCTGCTTCGGCATCGCGCTGGTGGACACGGCGCTGCTGCCCACGCTGGCCTTCCTGGTGGACGTGCGTCACGTGTCCGTCTACGGCAGCGTCTATGCCATCGCGGACATCTCATACTCTCTCGCCTACGCTTTGGGGCCTGTAGTCGCAGGGCAGATCGTGCACAACCTGGGCTTCGTTCAGCTGAACTTGGGCATGGGTCTGGTGAACGTGCTTTACGCGCCGGCGCTGCTGCTGCTCCGCTGCGTGTGCCAGATGAAGAAGTCCTGCTCCGAGAGGAACGTGCTGCTGGAGGAAGAACCCAAGGGACTCTACGACTCCATCCGCATGCAGGAGCGCAGACTCCGGAGAAAGGGCTTGTGCACCACGACCGCTAACGTGTGTCCCGTGGCCGAGAACGGGCTCTTCGAGGCACCCAGGTCTCTCTCGGAGGAGGAATCGTCGGGACCCGAGCTCACTTAACTACAGAGATTATACCGCAAACGTTCAGCTCTGATGTGCAATATTTATTCCCTCACTCATGACTGTGTGCGCTCAGAGACGTGTCTTTTATGATTTAGATAGAAACGATTACATTTGGCTCTGAGCGACTGTCTCTCCTGCAGTGTGTAGAAGATGTGAGTAGATGAAGTGTGTAGATGTAACTTCTCAAAACCCAAATAAAACCAATGGTCATATTTCCATACATGTGCCTTTTTACTGACTGAATCACTACTAATAAATGTGGCAACGAATGAACTTTTGTCGTTTTTTTATATTTATTTAAATTCTCAAAAGTCCTAAGAAGAAGGATCTTTAATCGACAGCCGAGGAGTTTTGTGTCCGCCTGGATTCGTGTGAGTTTGATCACTTTTCATGGAAACGAAATATATAATCTGGACCTGTTAACGTGGGAACAAATATAAGCAAATTATAAAGACAATTTAATTACTTACAGCTCTGAAATAAAAATGGCATCTTTCCCCTATAAATTTTGCAGATTATTTATCAGCGTTAGCTTCTTTTCATCACACAAGTCAAGTCACCTTTATTTATATAGCGCTTTTAACAATACAGATTGTGTCAAAGCAACTGTACAGCATTAATTAGGAAAATAGTGTGTCATTAATGCAGAAGGAAAATAGTAAACACTCAGATTTCAGTTAAAGGCAGTTCATCATTGAATTCAGTGATGTCATCATCCAGGGCTGAGTTTCTCGATATCGACTGATCTTAGATCTTAAGAGTTTTCTACGAGTCCTTTTACGATCGTTCGTTATTGTTTCACGTGCGTTTCCCAAAAATGCACTTAACGCAATCACACGTAGCTGTGCTTTCAGTGCTTCTTAGGAGTCGCTATCCGTGTCAAGTGCTGAAATGTCACCTCATAGAATGGCTCGTAATTGTAGTACACGCTCGTTTATTGAAATTTTAACCTAATGCTGCTTTCCAGACAACTCGGATATAATAACTATTATATTATATTATATTATATTATTCTATTCTATCTTTTATTCTTCTTCTATTTTTCCTGCCCTTTTTAATTATTTCATTTATAAATTCATAAAAACGAGTATTAAAGTGTACAATAAAGTACAATCAAAACTTAATATTATAATCACATTGCACTTGAATAAAGTTAAAGGTGTAATCTGCCGATTGTCCTGCAGGTGACCGCTTAAATCTGTCTTCTTACGATGCACCGAGGGCTTTGAGATTACTCCACAGCACTCCTAGATCTACGATGATTTTCAAGTGCTACTTAAGTTACGAAGCTTTTGGGAAACAGACCGTAATATTAAGATCAGTCGTACGATCGTTTTTACGAACTTCTTAGGCTTACGAAGCTTTTGGGAAACGCAGCACAGCTCAGTTCAGTTTAAATAGTATCTGTGCAATCAACACAACGAAAAAAATTAAACGATTCACTGTTCATCATTTTATATGATGAAAATAATCTTTATTAATCAGTATTTACTTAAGTATGTGTTCTAATTGCATACAAACCAGATTTTCTTTTTAAAAAAGCTATAAGTAAAGAGCATTAAATATTCTGTCTAGCATAATACGTTGGTGGAACAGAAGAAAGCAGCAGCTCTGGAAACACCTGCAGGACCTCAGCGCGAGGGGGCGGAGTCACGGGCGCGGTGGGCGGAGTCACGGACACCGGAGACCGGACACCGGAGCCACAGAGCGGCTGACAGACAGCTGACGCGCCGCCGGAGACACAGACACCGATCACACAGGTGAGCTATACATCAGCTCATTCATTCTGCTGAACTTACACAAGTTATAACGGAAGAATTTTCAATTAATTTCTCTAGTGATTAGTATTTGACAGTTTATGAAAAAATACTGTAGTTCTGTCAGTGTACACCTGATTCAAGCTGCCATTGTTGATTCTAAGATTTATTTATTTTTTTTAAATAAGAGCAAATAAAGTGATGTGATGTTTTTATCAGATCTGCGTGTGTGTTGAAGGCTGTACCTGTAGCTCAATGCTGCGTTTATTGTTTAATCCTGACATCAGGTTAGGAGCGTCTCAGTCTGCAGCGACTGTAAAACACTTCAAGCGCAACATTAGCGTCTGTTTTCATATTGTTTAGTCAATTTTATTGAGCAATCAATTAAAATGAATGGAAATTTGAATTGGGTAAATAATTACTCCCACCTCTGATGAACTTTGAGCAAGCGTTCAGCTCCATCCATCACACTAAAACAATGCTGAAATAGAAATGAGTCCAAATATGATCTGATAGACAGAGTGTCCATTGCATGTGGTTATTCCTGATAGAGTTCAGAAGTAAGGATGTTTCTGTCTGAGGTAATGTTGAGAGGTGCTGGACAGTCTCCACAGGACAGAGTTTGCAGTGTTGAGGAACCAAACATCAGAGAAACTCAAGATGAAGAGAGAAACAGCCGAAGCCCACAGCCACTGCAATGTAAGCAAATAAATATTGCTATGATTGTTGCTGCTGTTACCAAAAAGACAAAAGAAGTCTTCTTACCCTAGAGCTATAGTGTTGATATAACATCATGACTGTTTTCAGCTGAGTCTCATCTTCAGAGGAGAAAAGCTTAGTTCTTGTCCAAAGATCTGAAAGAAACACAGACACACATCAGCTGCCATCTGATTTTACTGTTGTAGATTTTTTCTTCAGATTGAAAACAAATTTCACACATGCACATATGATTTTCAGGATGCACATACAAAACATAACAAAATTTACCTTTTCTACTATTTTAAAACAGGTAAATCTAAAGCTAGAAAATCTGCTTTTATTAATAGAGCTGAACAATATTTCGTGAGATACTGTTTCTGAACCATATTGGTGCACCATTTGCATTTTGTTAATCAAAATAGTATTTTTGACCAGCACGAAAGGCTTTTAAAATCTTTTCTCCATTTGTCTTAAAACTATTCCTATAAATGATTAAAGCGAGAGCTGATAACACAAGACATCAGAGAGACTCAACAGTTACTGACTCATTAATGCTCCTCCACCGGAGGGCAAAGCCGCTGGAAAACACGGTCCTGTCCAACAGCCTCTTTGAGAAATCATCTCTATGGGACTGTGATGAATAGCATTCTTCTTCTCTTCTCCAGATGCTGCTCAAACTGCCTGTGCCGGACCTGCAGCACACACTGGACGCCTACCTGAGATCCGTCAAACACCTCGTTCCTGAAACGCAGTTCCTGAAGACCAAAGCTATAGTGGAGACGTTCGGCAAACACGGAGGCGCTGGAGAAAGACTGCAGAAACTGCTGCTGGAGAAAAGAGAAAAGACTGAGAACTGGGTACAAACACACTTACAGAGCTTCAACCCTGAGCTGTTACAGGAACGGCCGGCGTTCAGAGCAGTTAACACACTGAACCCAGTTTAAAGTCCCTTTAAAACAGATGAAGAAAAATAATGAGCAACTGATCTGTGGCTATTGATCCGTCTGCCAGGAAACATCACCGCTTTAATGTGACAGCAGCACTTGATAAATAATGGCACTTTACTCAAATAATATTTTATTGTGTCTTTGTCCCTCTTTCTCTTTCTCTTTCAAAGGCACTGTAGCTTCAAGCCTCGAACGAGTTTAATTAGAGCTCAGGAAATGATGAGCTGATGGTTCTGCTGTGTTTGTCTCAGGTGTTCGACTTCTGGCTGGAAGACATGTATCTGAAGAACAGATTGGCGCTTCCCGTGAACTCCAGTCCTGCGCTGGTTTTCCCCAAACAATCCTTCAGAGACATTAAAGAGTCTCTGGTGTGAGTAAATAAAGAGCACTAATTCATTCATGCACACATAACGTCACCGAAGATCATACAGCATTCTGCATCTCCTCTCTGTGTGAGTCTACAGTAGACAATCGTGAATCACTGCTCAACACAGTGCTGACTACAGTCTGTTTATTATTTAATATTAGTGGCTCTCTACACAGAGTTTTTTTCAGCTGCTTACACACATTTTCAGAACTTTGCCTCTTTTTTTCAAAACTTTACACACAAATGCAAAATGCCTCGCATCTCTTGCAAAATGAAGCACTGCATTCAAAATATCACAAACACGTCTCAAAAGCAAACATTTGCAAACACCTTTGCCATAATATTAATTCCTGTTAGATTTGTGTGTGTTACATAGAGAACTGTGTGTTGTGTTTTGCAAAAAGTGTTTTATGAAATTGAAAACTGAGTCAAAGTCTGAGATTAGTGTCTGGTTTTGTAGATTTGGTGTGTGCTTCTGCTGTTTGAGTGTCAGCTTTCAGAAACTGTGTGACAAGTGAAGACTTTGTGTGTAAGCAGTTGAAAAAACTGTAAGTATGTGAGTGCTCAACATGAGACAAACACAAAAGGAATCATGTGTGTTTGAAACATCCACCACCAAACAGACTTTATTTGCCGTATGATGACTTCGTGACAGCACAGAGCTGGACTTGCCGCTCTGTAAGATCTGACCACTGTTTGCAGGTGTCTCTGGTCGTCTTGAATGAGGTTTTCTAACGAGTCTCAGATTGAAGGGTGTATGTAAGATGTCTCCATCTCTGTCTGACTCTTTGATTGAATTAGAGGTTAAATTGGTGTTTGTCTCTTGTGTTTGTCCAGGTTTGCTGCTCGTCTCATCCTGAGTGTTTCTCAATACAAGGCGGCGGTGGACGGGTAAATCAGTGTCCTTCATCTAATTCAGCTGATCGAGTTTAGTCTGTGTCAGTAACACATGAGCGCTGTGTGTGTGTGTGTGAGTGAGTGAGTGAGTGTGTGTGTGTGTCTGTGTGCGTGTGTGTGTGTGTGCATGTGTGTGTGTGTGTGTACAGGTATATATGGTTTATGAGGACACAAATGTGTATAATGACATGGGTACTACAACGTAAACATGGTTTATGAGGACACTTCCTGTGTCCCCGTAAAACAAAAGGCTTAAAAAACATACAAAACGGTGTTTTATGAAATTCAAAAACTTGCAGCAGTTTCCTGTGAGGGGTAGGTTTAGGGGTAGGGTTGGTGTAGGGCAATAGAAAATACAGTTTGTACAGTATAAAAACCATTACGCCTATGGAGAGTCCCCGTAAACCACAAATACAAGTATGTGTGTGTGTGTGTGTGTGCATGTGTGTGTGTGTGTGTGTGTGTGTTGTAGGAAGACTCTGCTGCTGGATGTGGCTCGCGGTCAGAAGGCCGACTCGCCGCTCTGTATGGATCAGAACAAGCATCTCTTTAGTTCTTACAGACGTGCCGGACTCAAGCAGGACACACTCATCACAGCAGACAGCGTGTCTGATGCGGGACACGTCATTGTGGCCTGTAAAAATCAGGTGTGTGCTTTTGTTGTGTTACACCAGAGTGCTGCTGAATGAGTCTCTCATGTTTGGTGAAATGATCGATCTGTGATAAATGACAGTCGAGAAAAGGCCACGTTTAGTTCTGATTCTACAGAATCACACATTACAGTCGGCTCACTGAAGGATTTCTGCGGTCACCTTAATCTGATCCAGCTAATCAGAGTCGAATCGAGGCTCGAGAGGCTCTTAAATTAACTGCAGGTCCTGTGGCTCCATCGACAGACGCTCTTCACCGCTTCTCTCTCCTGCGGAGCGCTGCCGTCTCGAGGGCCGTTTACCTGGAAATGGCTCGGGAAGAGTCTCTAATGAGGTCCGGTCTGATAACTCAATAACCCAATCAGAGACGCAGAGCCGCGGGGAGCCGCTGACACCGGCACTGTTTGAGATCCGGCTGATGTCCACAAAAACCACTGAACAAACAATCAAACGCTGCTAGTTGCTAGCTGCTAGCCAATATTAGATCCAGTAAAAATACTACTAATCATGTCTTCGTTAGTATGTGCTGCATCCTGGTGAAAAAAATCCTTCTGTGATTTCACTATTCCTTTTTCCTTCCCTGTTCTAGATTGTTCTATTCTGAAAGATGTCTGAAACTTTGCATTAGTGGCACTTCTTGTGTTTATTGCCTCCTTAAGATGAATCGCTTGTTGTATTCCTCATTCCTCCAGTCGCTTTGGATAAAAGTGTCTGCTAAATGAATAAATGTAAATGTTACATCGCATGTATGTGGAGCTGATATCTTATGTCACTAAAAGCTCAATACTAACACTGCATGTCACGGTGTGTCTGTTCACTAAAGACGTGCGTCTGGTTCACATTCTCAGTTCTTTGTGCTGAATCTGATGGAAGGAAGCTGTAAACTGAATGAGGCTGATGTTCAGGCTCAGCTGGAGTGGATCTATGAGCAGACGCTGAGCACTGAGCAGAAGCAGCCGGCCGTGGGACTGCTGACCGCAGAGGACCGGATGGACTGGGCCCGAGCCAGAGACCAGCTGCTCAAAGGTCCAAACAACACTACATGGACACGGTGCTAATAGCTAGAGACACAGACTGATTAAACACTCAGGTTACATTCATTGCTCAGTGCCAGATATCCAGAAGTGAAATCACTTTCCCACGATCCTGTGTGTGACAGAGATGCATTTTAACGTGTGAAAAATCTATGGAGCAGATCCAGTGAATAGAGAGTCTGTGGAGCTGATGGAGCGCTGCGTGTGTGTCGTCTGTCTGGATGATCCCGCGGGACTCGAACCCAGTGACGCCAACAGAGCTGCCCTGGTGCTCCACGGAGGAGGACACCATAAAAACGGGGCGAACCGCTGGTACGACAAACCCCTGCAGGTAAAAGTGTTCAGATGCTCAGATGTGTTCTGGTATTAGATTCATGAAACTCTGTGAACTTGGTGGAACGGCCAACAGGAGTCTTTGGGAAACTTTGGCTTGTTTTGTAATTCTGTTCAGAGCAGGAATGGCGCACTGCAGACTAGGGCTGTAATGGTACACAAACATGACGGTTCGGTACATACCTCAGTTTTGATGTCATGATTCGGTATGGTTTCGGTACAGCAGGGTCGTTGAATCGCTTTTTTACAAATTAAACAGCGGTTTACTAAACGAATTGCTCTTTCTTTCAATTTAAAATAATTAACATTTTCTTGGGGATAAAAATCTACCTCACCTTCTGTTCTAAACTAGTCCTTCCACATTATCTAGGTTGCAATTAACAACAGAGCCCAAACTTTAATTTAAATACTATTTATTTTTTTATGTAAAAATCAATGCTCAACTTAAAAAATTGTTTGCAAACGTGTAAATTGCGCATAATGCAGTTTTTAAATTAAATTCTAAATTACAATATTTCTCTTTGTTGTTGAAATATAATCATTTACACTGTGCTGTCATAAGTTGTTTCATAACATATTAAATAATTAAGACATCACTAACAGGTAAAGTACTATATAATGAATGACTGATTGAGCAATTACATGAGGCATGAGATGCTCATTCATGTTTATTTCACGTTAAAACTAGTGATAAAGAGGAAGGGATGATCGCGCTGCCATTTTAACTGAGGTGTTTATACAGCAATCTGTCACACCACATCACAGAGCATCAAAACGGCATTTATTGTCTGAATTTCCTAAAAAAAAATTTATGATTTGTTCGGTACACATGCATACGAACCACAAGACCCACACCGAAAATGTTCAGTACGCATGCGAGTACTGATACACCCCTACTGCAGACACTTTGACTGAGCAGTAGACGAGAGCACTGCTGATGTCACGGATGTGTTTGTGTTCAGTTTGTGATCGGTGCAGACGGTGTTTGTGGGGTCGTGTGTGAGCATTCGCCGTTCGAGGGCATCGTTCTCGTGCAGTGCACTGAACACCTGCTGAAAGACATGTGCGTATCAACACAGACTAGCCAGCTAATCGCACAACTCAGCTCTTCTGCTAACTAATGGCTGAAGTTACTTTCTGAAGCTCTGGACAAATGTGAGAGTGTGAAATGATGCTATAATAACTGAAGCTGAATGAAGGTCTCTTCGCTGCAGACGCTCCTGTAAGCAGAGCTCCGGTCGGAGCGCGTCTGAACTTCCTCATCCGCACAGATTACTGTGGAAGTGTTCCCCTCGGATTCAAGGCGCACTGGCGTCTGCTGCGGATCACCTGCACAGGTGAATCAAACTCTTCCAGTGGTGATCTAGGAACAGTTAATTATCAACAGTTTCTTGTTTTGTTAGAAAGCTTGATCCTGCAGGCATCAACCGTGGTTTGATTGACGCTCTGAATGCTCTTCTGTCTCTAGACTCGTGAGGAATCTCGACATGAATGTTTTCACGTTTGCGGTTTATGGGAAGGAGTTCATCAAGCAGCAGAAGATGAGTCCTGACGCGTACATACAGCTGGCTCTGCAGCTGGCCTTCTACAGGTGAGGAGCGACTGATTTCTCCTTCTCAGAGCCGGACTCTACGTCTCCTTACTGTTTTCCACAGATGTCACAGAAGACTCGTGTCCACCTACGAGAGCGCTTCTCTCCGCCGCTTCCGGCAGGGACGCGTGGACAACATCCGCTCCAGCACTCCTGAGGCGCTGGCTTTCGTGAAGGCCATGACAGACGGAGGAACATCCACTCAGGTTTCACGTTTTTCCGTCTCTCCTTTATTTTCTGCCATAAACACAGAATATCTAGCGTTAATCTCAGCTCTTCATCCCAGGACGCAGAGAAGATGGAGAAGCTGCGAGCGGCTGTAGATGCTCAGAGTAAAGTCACAGCTCTGGTGAGAGAATACAGACGGCTGACGTCGTGCTGATGTTTTTATGTGTGCGCTGACGAGCTGTTTGACCGTCTGCAGGCCGTCACGGGGATGGGGACGGACAATCACTTACTAGGACTGCGTGACATTGCCAAGGAGATGAAAATGGAGACGCCAGACATATTCTCTGATGAAACGTACCACATCAGTAACCACTTCATGCTGTCAACCAGTCAGGTAAGAGCAGCATACTACATAAACACATACAGTTTTATAATTAGAGTGACGTGACGTGTAAGTATGGTCTCCCATACTCTGAATTTGTGCTTTGAATTTCACTCATTAACTGTAGTTATAATGGTCTTTGTCCTCTAACTGTACCGTATGGAAATATATGAGGTAACAATGCAGTCATTGAGTCTTCCAGATCATATTTCACTCTTCACACACCGTTGTTTTATTCCCTATTATTTTAGAATTATTCTAAGCAAGTCACTTCTGCAAATAGTGGCAGCAGGGATTGGTTTAAATGGTTTGATCAGGCTGTTCATGATGGTGAGATGATGTACAGTGTGTGTGATGCAGGTTCCCACCGCAGAGGAGATGTTCTGCTGCTACGGTCCGGTGGTTCCTGACGGTTACGGCGTGTGTTATAACCCTCGGCCCGCTCACGTGCTGTTCTGTGTGTCCAGCTTCAGAGAGAGTAAGGAGACATGTTCAGGGCTGTTTGTGAAAGCGCTGGACGAGGGACTGCAGGACATGAGGATCCTGTGCACTAAACACACAGATCACAGGAACACGCCAAAATAACAGCATCACGCTCTGATATTTTCATAGCAACAATAACCACAACTGTAAACTGTTGCGCTGCTTTTAGAATAGAAACCTCTCTGACCACAGAGGAATGTGTGTGTGTCCCTTACATAAATATACTATATACTGGCATGTATTTATACATAAATAGATATATCATAATATTAGCATGTTAACATATTTAGATAACTATACTTTTAAAATAATTATGTATGTATGTATAAGCTTACATACTTGTTAGTGTATAGTCTGTAAAAGCACACTTTAAGTAAAAGTAATATTGCTAAAATCGCCACAACTAGTCAAACACACACACGTAAATATACATATACTTTACATACTACAAGAAATTATGCATTTAAAGAGCTTAACCCTAAATTAACTGCATATGAATGTGAATATCTGTGTGAAAGCACAGACTGCATTTAGAAATACTCGTTTAGATGCACTGTGTTTATTAGAGTGGATATGTATTTTGTGTGCTCAAACATCATAAACATAAAGATTTTAAATATATATTTTGAAATGTGCAATAAATTCAGTTAAAGTGCAATAAGTTAAACACTGTGATGTAGATATTTGCACTAGAGACATATGCACTAATAATCATCATCAGTATGAACTCCTGACTCACAGGAACAGATGTACGCAAGAAAATACTGTCTTTGTTTTTGTTGAACTTATTTGTTATTTATAATATGTAATGATGTCTGCTGCATTCATTTTTTACTGTCTCATGATTATCTTCATGATTGCTCATAAAATGTATTTTATAAGTTCTATGCATTTTACTCATGTATAATTGATTTGCCATGTTACTTTATATTAGTGTGTTGTGTCAGTAAATTATGTTGTATGAAATATGAATACATCAAAAATGAATAAATAATAATTATAAGTAAATAAACTGGATTTTATTGCATTACTGATGAAAGCCTGTGCAAATGAGAGCCAAACAGAATGAGTCAGTGAATGCTCACAGTCTGAAGAAAGAAGCTGCAGGTGCACCAACATGCATGTTGGGTTTCCATGGTTTATGAGGACTCTCCATAGGTGTAATGGTTTTTATACTGTACAACGGTATTTTATATCACCCTACACCAACCCCACACCTAACCCTACCCCTCACAGGAAACTTTGTGCTTTTTTAGATTTTCAAAACTAATTCTGTATGATTTATAAGCTTGTTTCCTCATGGGGACAAAAATGTCCCCACAAGGACAAGGATTTCAGATATTGCCATCTTTGTGGGGACATTTTGTCCCCATAACGTAGGGTTTACCAGGAACACTCACACATGTGCGCTCACACACACACACACAGTCACACTTTTGAGACATCAATGATCATTGGTTCTACTTTCATTTCAATTAAATTCAATTCAAGTTTATTTGTACAGCGCTTTTCACATACAAATCGTTGCTAAGCAACTTTACAGCAAATTAAGTTTCTACAATATTTAATGGTAGCTTATCAGTGGTGACTGTCAGTTAATGTACATATGGCAGAAATGTACGGAAAAATTAATTAAAGACGTAATCAATTAAAGACATAATCAAACAGACGATGAACACTATTAACAGCAATTATTATATGATGCAATCAAACTTATAGCAAAATGTGGTAGTTCTGTATGTTGTTTCAGGGTTGGCATCATCTTTTTGTCCCCATAACGTAGGGTTTACCAGGAACACTCACACATGTGCGCTCACACACACACACACAGTCACACTTTTGAGACATCAATGATCATTGGTTCTACTTTCATTTCAATTAAATTCAATTCAAGTTTATTTGTACAGCGCTTTTCACATACAAATCGTTGCTAAGCAACTTTACAGCAAATTAAGTTTCTACAATATTTAATGGTAGCTTATCAGTGGTGACTGTCAGTTAATGTACATATGGCAGAAATGGTGCAGGCCATCAGCGCGAAAAAGCCTAGGACGCTCCCAGAAAAGATTCCAGTTATTAACAAAGAGCAGTTTCTGTTCTTTACACCATGACAATAACCATTCATTTAAAGCAAAAAGTCTACTTTCATTGTTTGGAAATCATCAGCATGAAGAAATTGCTAAACTTCACTTCTTGTGTTCCACACACAATGGCAAACTTCAGTCAGTCTGATTCACACTGACAGGAAGAAGAAAGCAGCTGGATAGGAAGACATTAGTGCAAATATCTGATTACATTTGTGATCCATTCAAAGTGAACAAGTTTTGATTACTATACTATACTATAACTCAGAAAATAAAGCAGAACATTAGTCATGGATGTCTAGTATAGTTTAGCTGTACGTCTAAGCGTGTTTAACATCAAATGAACGCGGTATGTTTGCACACGTGATACCGTCTCCACTGCAGCAGCCAATCAGACGTCAGCTGGCGATTTCAGCAAAACTCCTGACATTTCTGATGCATCCATATTCAGATGGACTCTTTCCCACTGCAGATTCAGTGTCTGTGTAACACAAGTAGGTTTAAACTTTAACCCACTGATAAAACTGATCAACATGAAAACCAATGAATAATCTCCTAAAACAGAGAGATTCGATGAATGAAGCACACAAAGTATTTCCCTGACGTGGAATCAGTTTTCAGCTCCTGACATTCTCAAAGATAAAATGATTCCCAACGCGACAGCACTGTTCCCTCGTTCCTAAAATCTTTCAATTAAAGAGAAGAGCAGAAAATGTTTTTATTATAAAGTGCTTCTCATAATGACCGTGCTGGCATTTCTGAGGAAGATGTCATACTCGTCTTCCTCTCACACACGGTTTTAAGAGTCTAATTGGCCGAGGAACTGAGAAGCGTTTGTTAATGAAACTGAAAACACGGAGAGTCGAGGAGCTCCGTCATTCTCCCTAATGAAGCTCTGGACTCCCAAACTGTAGTGTAAAGTGTCTCAAACGTCTGCAGAACCATTTACTCAAACCTACAGCACAGCGAGAGCTGCGGGAACAATAATCCTCATGCATTTCATCTCCTTATGCTAAAAACTGAACTGAATGAAGGCAGATATGATAGAGATGAACAGAAAACAGACAACAAACGCCATCAAACCATAACTCACGAAGGACGAACAATCGAGTAAAGCGAGAGTTGTAACAATTGATTTATGTGGACGGGTCCAGACCTCTTCAGGCCGCTTTATGAGATAAACGGGTTAGAAATGGCCGCACACTATTGACATATGTGATTACATGTGCCATTCATCATAGTAAAATCTGACGCATTAAATCAATGTTGAGCTGCTTCTGTTCAAGGCTGTTAGAGTTAAAGGTCAGCTGTGTTTTTGTCCAGCTGTCTGACAGCCGTCTCCAAATTTATATTAACCCTAATGCGACGGCCGGCTCAGGAACACAGCCAGCGGCTCAACACAAAAATGAAAACATCTTCCTCACAGTTTAGCCCGTGTAAAGCAGACTATATCAGAGAGGACACATGAGATCTGCTCTGTACTTCTGCATCGGTGCGCAGTGAAATCTCCAGCACTTCATACAAACTCTGATTTCTGCTGGGAAACTGAAGTTCATGAACAGATGCAGACTGCAGGCAGAAAGCAGCATATCTGCTGATTTCAGATCAATAATCAATTTACGTGTATCCAGCAAAGGGTTCCAGAGCCGCAGGCCTGATTTAAGACGCGAGCCGCGGGCCGTTTGCTGGACAGACGGAGTCTCACCGATCGGCTCACGGCTGCGTCCGGATCAGACGAGGAACACGGAGCCTGGTTATGAACGCCAGCAGATATCCAACATCAAGAAAAATCATCATGTGTAATGTTTATAATAATATGTTCATATCTTTATGTTTTCAGCAGATTAGAGCTGGATGATAGCATTTGAGCATCTGAAGGGATTCACAAGTTAACTGTTAATAACAGAACTGTACATCATGAAAATAAAAATGGGATCGGTTCTGTTTTCCCAGCGCTAGTGAGAGACTGTTTCTACAAGGTAAAATGGGACCCAAACAAAGAATAAATCACATATTCTCTCATTAATGTTTCTAACAGTCAGATCTCCGGCGTTTCATATGATCTGCATGTAAAGTCTCTCAGATTTCCCATGGAGCCAAAGAGAAAAGCTTTCTTTCTGCAAGATTCTCTCCATCTCCAAACAAACTCACAGATGACGTCAGGATCTCTAGGAATTGGAGCGGTTTTGTGTGGTTAACATCTTCACAGGAGGTTCAGCCATGCAAACACAAGACACAATGACTGCTTACAGCGTGCTGCATTTATGCCCTTTATTTACGAAGCATTAAAACACTCCTGAAAGCACACAGTGGGTCAATCTCAGCTTCCAGAGAGAGCCGTCTGAAGAGCGAAGGGCCTCGCTGACCTCTCTCTGTCTGTCTGGGTCTCAGCACTGACACACTAACAAGATAACAGACCGTTCTTTCTTACATCTGTTTGCTTACCGACATCCATCCATTCAGTCATCTACAGTGGGAACTGGGTGTCAGGCGTCTCTGACTGCGATTTACTGCAGCAAACGCACATCTAGCTTCTGTTTGTCAGCAGTTATTGTGACACAAAACGATTGAACAGTGAGAATCGCAGACGAGAGCCGAGAATCACTGACCTGCGAGACGAAACTCATGAGGAACCAATAATGAGCTGCAGCTTCCCTTCATTACTTCATCTCAGCTGCTGAAGTCAAAGCCAGTCCTGACCAGGTGAAAACACGCAAGACTTACTGCTGTGAAAATAATCAGATAAATGGAATAATTCCAGTCTCTATGAAGGCTGTTGAAGCAGATCTGCGGTCTATTTTCAGCCGTATAACCTGAAGAGACTCTTGCATTCAGACTCACATTTACACTTCAAATGCAGCAGAAACTGAATTAATGCAAAATGAAGAAATGAAATTCATCGGGTATTTCTGCCGTTCAGGAATCAGAATTCCCAGCAGCTCTTCAGCATCCATTTGAAAATCTTTTTGTCTATTTGTCTGATGAAAGGAAATGAATGTATGTCGTCCCGAGGCCCTCAGAAGATGAGGAAAAACATGATTATCAGCAAAGATACGAGCAAGAGGAATCACTTATTAAACGATACACAATCATTCACGACACTCAGTCAGTGCGGAGAATCCAAACAGCAGAGACGACTGAAAACACTGAGCAAACACACAGTAAGTGCCATGATAGAAACTATCCTTGAATAACGAAACGTCATTTCCGTTTGACCGTGATAATACCGTATCACATGCACTTTCTTTGGTATTCTTTTAAGTATCTTGATTGCATGCAAACATTGGGGAATGTTACTTTCAAAAATGTCTTACAATATTGCGTTACTCCCTAAAAAAGTAACTAATTGCATTAGTTACTTTTTATGGGAAATAATGCTACATTACTCAGATTTTTTTATTTTTTATTTAAAGGGGTCATATGATGCTGCTAAAAATAACATTATTTTGTGTATTTGGTGTAATGAAATGTGTTTATGCGGTTTAAGGTTCAAAAAACACATTATTTTCCACATACTGTACATTATTGTTTCTCCTCTATGCCCCGCCTTTCTGAAACACGTCGATTTTTACAAAGCTCATCGTTCTAAAAAAGCGAGGTGTGCTGTGATTGGCCAGCTATCCAGTGCGTTGTGATTGGCCGAATACCTCAAGCGTGAGACGGAAATGTTACGCCCCTCACCATATTGTGATGATGCCCTGTCCGGCCGGAGCAACGACACAAAAATATTAAAACCCATTATAAACGAGGCATTTGTTGCATCCAGTGGGGACATAATTACTGATTATAATGACTTATACTGTCTTTTTACACGTTGGATCCAGGATCAGGAAACAGTCCTCCATAAAATGTGCTGCACACATCTGAATATTTGGGTTGAACTGTTCTGGAACAGTGTTGTAAATACAACTTAACCACTGATTTCTAGTCGTGTCCATTTTTGGAAGACCAAACAAAGTAGTTTCGCTTTCACAACGAAACACAACGTCACACACGGCGGCCTAGAGTGAGCAGAGGCCGGGGGATAAAGTGAGGAACGGCCGGGGGCTAGAGTGAGCAGAGCCGGCGGATTCGATGAAGGAGCGTCCGGCGGGCTTGAAGCAACCACATGTGACGACTCCGGGCTGGACTCCGCTTCGTCCACGGTGAAAGCCGATCCGCCGATCCACAGTGCAAAGTTGATGTATTTCCTCAGCAACCAGCACGGATCAGCTCCAGGCATGACGAAGTGATATCGTCCT
>NW_015635191.1:81197-89504 GCF_001515625.1 Sinocyclocheilus rhinocerous
TTTAGGTAGGTGTGGCTGACTCTTAACTTTTATAAAGAATATCTCTTTGGATTTGAGACTTTAGTCTTTGCAACTTTACAGATCTTCTTTATGCACCAAGAGCTTGTAACACTCCAAAGAGAAAGGAACACTTGAAATCGCATCATATGACCCCTTTAAAAATTATGCTTTACTTTACTAGTTACTTGAATAAAGTAATCTGATTGCGTAACTCGAGTTACTTGTAATGCGTTACCAACAACACTGCATGCAAATAGTTGCATGGTAATCATCTGGATATCATGGTTTTACCATCACTGTACTGCAGTGTGTTTTGTTTCCTCAGGTTACATGATGGAGTGTCGAGGAAAGATCTGCACAGTCCCTTTCTCTGAATCCTGTATTGTGCAGAAAGGGGGCCTGAATCGACTGACCTCCTCCCGGCGGGTCGTTAAGTCTGACAGCTCAGTAACGAGCAGCGGGCTGCGGCTTTAAGAGCCTGGAGCTGCTGCTGATAGACAGAGGGCCTGATCGCGGAGCTGCACCGTGAGGCCCGCAGGCGTGTTTTCTGACGTCTGGTCATGGAGCAGCGCTGTGAGCCTCTTCTGTCACACACTGACAGCTTGTTTTGCCTGACATCACGTCTATATTACCCACAATGCCTGTTCCAGTGCTGTCGTGCTCAGTAGCCCACAAGAACCCTTTCTCACGTGTCGTTTCTCCAGCAGATGTGTGCAGATTTAATCATACTCATCTTTAACATGATCAAGAACCAAAACCCCACAAAATGCACAAACAGCTGCTGCTTTGAACTCTGAGCCAGAGCCGCTGCTGACGGACGAGTGTGGAAATAAAGCAGATGGTAAACCAGAAACAAACACACAAACCCATTCACACTGCGGTTCAATACGGTGTCACTCCTCTTCTGTTCACACACACTTCACTTATTAACTTTTATTAAAGCTGTATGTGTAATTTATCTGTGTTATGTTTTTCCACAGTCCAGTTAAATACAGTGTAGTGAACGGAGTGATCTGAACTAGTTCATATAGTGTAGGGATGGAACGATTACCGGTTTGACGATAAATCATGATAAAAATTCCCCATGGTTAGTATTACCGTTTCATATTTTAACTATCATTAAAACCATATTCGATTACCGCGATTTGAACAACTCAGGATAAATAAAAACTATCCAGCATAAAGCAAAGATTTAAGTTCATTTTGTGTGAAAACATGGCAGAAAGCTGGGAGGTTTTAAAGGAGTGCTAAGAGAATTATACAAATAAATATATGAATGAATTAATATTGTGAGTAATATTCTTAAGGTTCTGACTGTCTTCAGAAAAGATTCGATGGCATTTTGTTTTCATCTTCGCTCCATGTAATCCCTAATAAAGTAGTGTTTTAATCGCAATGCTGCTTTGTGCAGGAGGTTACGAGAAACAGCTGTAATTCTGCTGCTCCTTCAGCGCCACCTGCTGTCAGAGAGTGGATTTACAGAGACTCACATTCACATTCAGTCTGTGTGCTGTTTCTGTCTGGACTAAAAACAGACCAAATCTGCATGCCCTGCTGTAAACTTTGACCTGTTGATGAAAAACAAGCTTATGTGGATTCTACACATTTAAACAATTCAGATAAGTTATCTAGAATTATTTATGGAGCAGATAAAATACATATAATCATTTATTATCATTTTGACTTAAGCCTTTTCTTTGTTTAAAGGCTGAAATGTGAGATTTACCATTTTATAAAACCTTTTCAAAGTTTTATTTGAACATTTCGTACATGTAATTAGATAAACTGTTGTCAGTCAAGTTGTCATTTAAAATCCAGACATCATTGGTACTGTTATTTTTTTAGTGTTTATGCAAACAAAAAGTCATTTTATTTGTTGTTTGTTGATTTTAAATATAAAACTTGGTGAAACAATTTATGCATCAGTACTTTTTGAACATCTCCAGCGCATTTTAACAATAACGTGGTAATTCTGATCTGTGATAATTTTGGTCACTAATCATGATAAGAAATGTTCATACTGTAGCATCTGTAATATAGTGCTGTCTCCTCTGAAGTCCCACAGCGAGAGAGGCGTCTCAGCTCACAAGTGTTCATCAGAGAAACACAGATCTCCATCAGAGTCTGTCTCTGGACATTCACTAATAATCCACAGACTGTAATACCTCTCTATTTCTGAATATTTCTAAATCTCTGAGTGTGTATGTGAGACTGTGAAGATGAAACCGTGTGTAGTTCATAATTCTTGAATTATTGCACAATTCATTCTTTTTTAATTTTGATTAGCTGACTAGTTACTCAATTCATAATGGGAATTTTAATCATAATAGGAATTTTAATTGAATTTATTTTGTTTAATAAAAACATATGCTGGACAAAACATTACAGAACTAGATGTCATGCAGCGTTAAATCCACACCATTTGTTTAAGTGATTTTGAATGAAATTGTTGAACTGAATGATTAATGCAAATACGGCATGAAGGCTGCATCTGAACCATGAAAATGTCATTAACGCACTTTCTAATCCAGCACAGATGTAAAAATCAACATCTTTATCACACTTATGTATTTGTTTACACAGAAGCCTATATGGCATACAGTACAAAGATTCAGATATAAATCAAACTCTTGAGTTCTTCAGGCAAACCGACTGGAATCACAGATTACTTTCTATTTTAAAAAGACTTCATTAATTGTCTGCGTAAGGTAATGACTGAACCCGTCTGTTTCTGAGCTGAGATGAGCTCATCGTTTCAAAGGTCAAACTCATTCAGGGAGCAGAAGAGAGCACAGATGTGCGTTTGAAACCCGTACGCTACAAAGAGTGTGTTCATGAGCGGCCCGGTCGATACGGAGCCCAGCGGGGCTACGCTTTCATCTGCCCCGGGCCAGTCGCACACGAGACACCACAACCAGCCCACAGACATTTAAAACAGCTTTATTGAGGCACATACAACGACGTCTGAGAGCAGAAAACAGCCCCGCGTGGCCGAGCCGCTGGGGTCAGAGGTCAGAGGTGCTCAGAGAGGAAGCTGTAAAGTGTTTCCTGAGGTTTGCTTCTTGTAGTTTTCTTACACACACACTCATAATACTGCAGCAACAGCCTGAACACGGATCCTACAAGAAACAACAGAGAAACATGAACATACTGCACAAACAACATGTGATTCCAGAAGAGTGTGTGTGTGTGTGTGTGTGTGTGTGTGTGTGTGTGTATATAACACACACACAGACACACTCACACACACACAGACACACTCACACGTTAAAACAACAAAGCACAATCGTATATCATCACAAACACTCTTCATCACTCTCTTTCTGTTCTCAGTCTGAGGAATAGGAGCAGTGTGTGTGAAGGCGTTTTACTTTCAATGAGTGAGACAAAGTTCGTTTGTTTGGCATTTGGGGTTTAGTGATGTTCACATGATAACTTTTTATTTCAGGTTTTTGAGATCTCGTGGCACCTTTGAGACTCTTGTCTCCACCGACGGCTCCGCAGTCCCAGTTCCCCGTCACGATGGCCGACAGATTCTGCGTCTGGACTCCTGGACGAACAAACCCGCAGAGGGCCTGACGGGACGCACAGAGGCGCATCAGTGAGCAGACAACACTAACTAACCCGTCACTAACCTAACCAGCCCTCACACTAACACTGATCTATGAGTGAGCGACCCTCAACATCTTCACTGCATTCATAAGGAACTGTATTATTATTATTATTATTATTACTGTCCCTCATGCATCAGTGATATTGAGTGTCTGCAGCAGATTCGTTCACAGCTCTGCAGTCCACAATCATTCATGAATGCTTCAGTCTGTTCGTACACAACAATACAGATATGGAGTTGTCATTCATTAGGTTTGAAATTAAACACCAATTAAAGTTTCCAGTAAAGTGAGTGATGCATTGCTGATCAAAGCGTCACATCAAAGAGCAGAAACAGATGCCCTCCTGCTCATCCGCTCGCATTAATAATGCACAACCCCACCACAGCAACTGAACCGGACCGGACCCGAGTCACAGCATTACAGGAGGTTTGCTCAGGCCTGTTCAGTGGTTTCATCTCTGATTGTTCAGATGAAGTGCAGAGGCTTATGGTGACGTGTCAGTGACCTCTGCTCATGTGTTCAGGGTGAATCTGCTCCAGGAATCGTCTGTAATGCAGGGCGTGTATCGCCACGATCTCAGCTCAGCTCGCTGCCACTCGTCCCTGCAGACACAAACACAGCACCAGCGGCTCTGAGAATGTATTTTGCTAATTTTTTTCACCATTGCATGAATTAAATATCCAAAATGTGCTTTTTACGATTTTGTCTTGCTTTTCGCAGAAAAAATCAATTACAAAACAACATTTTAAAAATACTTTTTTAAAACTGAACATTTTTTATCATTCTAACAGACATTGTACCAACAAAGCACAACTTAACTTAAAATTAATAAGTTAGTGAAATAAAAATATTTTTATTGGCCATTTTTGAGACCCCCTTCTTGAATCAGGTATGGGATTGGCTAAAGACAAAAAATGAAAACTGAACACTTTGAGCAGAATTATATAATTATATAAAATATTATTACTTACCTACAAGCTCCTGCGTACCTAACTAGTCTTCTACCACGCTACAATCCATCACGCTCCCTAAGGTCGCAAAACTCTGGACTTTTGGTAGTACCTAGGATAGCAAAGTCCACTAAAGGAGGTAGAGCTTTTTCACATTTGGCTCCCTAACTCTGGAATAGCCTTCCTGATAACGTTCGGGGTTCAGACACACTCTCTCTGTTTAAATCTACATTAAAGACACATCTCTTTGGCCAAGCATTCAAATAATGAATCTCATAATCTTGTACTGCAGTTATATCTGTTTAAATTTGCATTATTATTCCTTAGCTTGGGTTGAACAAATAATTTTTGATCGGCTGGAACAGCAGCTACGCTAATTATGTCCCTATTTGTTTCTCTGTTTTTGCCACAGGATTGACATCCCGTGGTAACTAGGATTTACACAAGCTTCAGTCTGGATCCAGAACACCTGAGAAGAGATGATGCCAACCCCTCAGAGGACCTCAGATGATGCCAACCCTGAAACAACATAAACTACCACATTTTGCTATAAGTTTGATTGCATCATATAATAATTGCTGTTAATAGTGTTCATCGTCTGTTTGATTACATCTTTAATTGATTACGTCTTTAATTGATTTGTCCGTACATTTCTGCCATATGTACATGAACTGACAGTCACCACTGATAAGCTACCACTAAATATTGTAGAAACTTAATTTGCTGTAAAGTTGCTTTGCAATGATTTGTATCGTGAAAAGCGCTGTACAAATAAACTTGAAATTGAAATTGAAATTATTTGAAGGGCATTTGGGCTCATGAAAGCCACTGATGAAATCTTTCCTTCGCACTCTCTATTTCCTGTCTGCACGTCTACCAAAAAAGAAAAAAAAATCCTCTTCTCATCTGTCAATGCCTTCTCTCTCTAACCCAAAAGCAGTGTGAACATAGAGGAGAAACTGTATTTTTCTGTCATGATTACTGCATTAATTATTGCTAGTTCATGTCATTAACTAATAATTCTGCCTTTGTTAGGGCCAAATACTATTAGTGATATTTTGTCTCAGAATTTGGTTGAAGTTTGTGATTTCACAGCCATTTGATATATATTTGAAAGACACTGATACTTTTTTTTAGCAAGGACACAATAAAACGAAAGTGACAACAAAGACATTTATATTGTTACAAACAATTTTTGTTTCGAATAAATGCCGTTCTTTTGAACTTTCTATTCATCAATGAATCCTGAAAAAAAAAGGTTTCTCCAAAAATATTACGCAGCACAACTGTTTAAAAAAATTACCAGTTTTAAAATGTTTTAAAGCAGAAATACACAATATTACTGTTTTTGTATTTTTTACTGTACAAATAAATGCCTTGCTGAGCAGAAGAGACTTCTTTTGAAACATTAGAAAATATTACAGATTTGAACACTATGTGTGAATGTTATAATAAATGTATTAATAGAGCTGTTGTAATTATTATTATCATCATCATCATCATCATCATCGTCTTATTTTTTATTGTATTTTACATAACAACAATAAAATTACAATAATAACACATTTATGAATGTTTATGGAGCTTTTATTTTGGCAGAAACTCGCAGAAAGACCTCACTGCTTCTTTTTGTTGACAACAGCAGATTCTTTACGAATTTAGGAAGATGTTTGTCACATGTATCACATTGTCACATGCCTTGTAAAAACTGATAAAAATGTTACGGAGCAACTGACGAGTAACACTGTTTCAGCGCAGATTTTGAACCCTGGCTAACGAGCTCGTCATTGCTGTCAGAATACTGTATTAGAAAACATAACGTTCTGCAGTTTATTTACTAATTGTTTAAGGCCATTCGTGATTTCAGTCATCATACAGTAACCAGCAACAGCCACCTCTTCCTCTGCTCATCGATGCAGCGCTAAACAGTCTCTCGCCGTCGGTGCTAGTAATGACTTTTGCATCTTTCTCGGACAGTTTAAATGCTTCCACACTGTGTTATAAAGAGTGCGCCTCTCACTCTACACTGATTTATTTGATCGCATCACCAAAAATGTCATTGTTCAGTACAATTTATTCGGTCTATTCACCTTTTCAGCCGAACTCCAAAAGTGTTTTTTTTTGCCATTTCTGGCTGAATACTTTCGGTTGCCAAACATTTGGTGCATCCCTATCTTTTTCAGTATTGTTTTGTCCTGAAGAATGAGGACGGGGCGAGTGTTCAGGAAACCTGTTTAAAGACAGACATTGTGAAGCACAGAGCGTTTGGAGCGCCAGACTCCTCTGAAACACTGGTCTCAGGATCATCATGCAGCTCCGCCGATCATCAGATCCAGCCTCACGTCATCCGCAGGACAGCCGAGGCCACCGAGACTCCAGCAAATCCAATAAGAGAATCCCGGCAGCGCAGCGGCCTTCCAGCCATCGATCCGGCGTAAAAAGAGCAGCTCCTCCGAAGATAAGCTCATTGTCTTTATTGGAAAGGAAATGAGATAAACGCATTCCTGCTGGGAAGAATTCCTCCTCAGGTGACCTTCAGGAGAAGCTGGAGAGAGTCTGTCCTTTGTCTGTATTTCTGAAGTGTCTTCGGTAAACGACGCTGGAGTCTCTGACAGACTGAAGAAAACAGCGCAAAGGTCACCGGACGCATCTGAGGCTAAAACCAGCGCAGAATATTATCATCTCAAGCTTAATGTCAGGCCTTTGTCTCAAACAGCGGCATTTATTCAGGTACACCTGTGACTGAAGTGGTTCAGATCAGATTCTGGAGGGCTGTGTGAGCGGAGTTACTCTACAGCTGCTAACTAAAGCAGCGCTTCTCCTTCACACAGAAACACATGCGTTAGCTGGACCTAAAGCAGTAATGTTTCAGTGAGGGACACACCTGCCATTGGCCTTCGGTTTCCCGGCTGGAGATTCGTATCGGGACTCACTCGCATCTCCATATCTGCTCTAATGCTGCCCTGACAGCGGACAGACGCTCCGCAATCAACCGCAATTCAATTAGCCCAGGCCACTTTGGCAAATTTCAGTACAGCTACAAGAAGATCCATTTTAGCCGAGCGGGAGCATGATTTAGAGAGAGAGAGAGATAGGGACGAAACGCAGGGCTGGGACGGTTTAATAAAGGAGAGTCGTGGCCCCGTGCATTAGCGGAGCGACTCCTGCCGGCTCGCACAGCCCTAATTAATTCTGCTGGACAGTAATAAAGTTAAGAGCGTAAGTGGCGGGGCCTGAAGGTGACCCAATGGAGACGAGAATACTGATGAGACGAGGTGTGCAGCAAACACTCGCTTCTTTGAAGGAAGAGCAGGAGTTTGAGGAGTTTATCAGTGAAACTCAACACGTCTGAATCTGAATAACAGCACAGACATCTGAGACCACAGAGACACGCAAAAAACAGCTTATAAACTGCATACTTCTGTGACGCATGTATCTGGACTGTGTTTCTGAGTGTGTGTGACTTATTTCGACTATATTTTTAAATCATACAAAATGAAGTTTTTTTTTTAATGAAAATCTAAAAATGCACAAAGTTTCCTGTAAGGGTTAGGGTTGGTGTAGGGCGATAGCACATACAGTTTGTACAGTATAAAAACCTTTACGCCTATGGAGAGTCCCCATAAAACATTGAAACACAACGTGTGCGTGTGCGTGTGAGCGTGTGCGTGTGCGTGTGAGTGTGTGTGAGTGTGTGTGTGGGTGTGTGTGTGAGTGAGTGAGTGTGTAGGTGTGTGTGTGAG
>NW_015635191.1:92505-97724 GCF_001515625.1 Sinocyclocheilus rhinocerous
CACACACACACACACACACACACACACTGATGTATGACTGAAGGTCTTGAACAAGCGTGTTTGTCCCTGCAGGCAGACGCCTGACAGATCTGAAGTTTTATACGTATTTAAATATTTATGAATAGACCACATGTTAACTTCACTAATATGATTACAGTCGTCAAGAGCAGCAGGCTGCTATTGATCCTGGTGTGTGTGTGAGTGTGTGTGTATGTGTGAGAGTGAGTGTGTGTGTATGTGTGAGTGTGAGTGTGAGTGTGTGTGTGTGTATGTGTGAGCGTGTGCGTGTGTGTGTGAGTGTGTGTGAGTGTGTGTGTGTGGGTGTGTGTATCACACACACACACACACAGAGCGTTAAATGGGCGCTGGTCTGTCTGGGATCATCTGGGACAGACAGTCTTTCTGATGAACCCAGCCCTGTCATGGAGCAAACAAACACACATTAAACACGTGAAGAATCTCTTATAAATCGCTCACAGATCCCCATCTCTCCTGTCTGTGAAAGACTCCTCACTGATTCCCAGTCACACACGTCTCATTTTAGAAGAAAAAACATGTGAAGCTAGAAAGTGCAAAAGCACTACACAAACATAAGCAAGTCTAGCAGACTGAACTGAGATGCATTCTGTGGATCAGTCTAAGTTCATTAGAGACACACATTTACATTCAGTAACCGTTCTCATAACAAACACCATTCTGTTTCACAGCAGAGCGCAGATAAACGCTCCGTTACCGTGAGCTTCTGCGTCTCAGAGCGCGTTTTGTTGTGTCCTGTTGATTCTAGTTCACGTCCCTTAAACACTATAGAGAATGAAACATAGACAAAGAAAGACACTAGCTATGTTTCCACCCAAAGATTTGAATATAACTTATGTGCAAAACTGAAATATCACATAAAACATTTGCGAATAAATCACAGTTTCCATCCAACAGGTCAAAGATAACAAAATCATCATGTCCTAAAAACAAACTGGCACAATATATCGCTAAAAAAAGTAGGAGAAGCCACTGAATATAATAATGTTCATGTATGATAAATCACTTTCGCCTCGGAGCGAGCAGACGAAACACAGTAAATACTGTCAATGCTTTCAGAGGAGGATGCTGCTGTTTGGGAACGCAGTCGTGTAAAACAATTATACAGAAATACTTTGACGACAGACTTTGCTCAGGCTTTTCAGAACGATCATAACAACATATAGATGCGGTGAACGAGATCGGTCCGCTGCTAGTCAAGTTATCCCATCTCATAGCGCAAATCACATCATTTTTTCGATGCGCATGGAGGAATTTATTCGGTAAATGTATTTCCATCGTAGCTTATGCACATGTTTTCTTATCGGATAAAAAGTTTATCCTACTCAATTGTGTGCATAAGTTTTTTATGTGCATTTCTAGAATTTATGCATATCTTGGCATTTCCATCCAGCATTTTTTATGCGATATTTCAAAATAAAAATAGGTGGATGGACACAGCTACTGATTCAGCTCTAACTGCTGATCAATCAAGAGACGGAAAATGACTTTATTTCCGATCGGAGGCTGATCTTTCCTGCTCTGCAGATACAAACACACGCAGCTACTTCATCTGCATTTTTATTCTCATTTAGAGACGAACCATGACAAGCTGAAATTCATTTTGACAAGACGGACCTTCAGAGCTTTTACAGTTTGACACTAACGAGCAGAAGAAATGCAGGCGCTCTTCAAAGCTGTCCGACCAAACCATCAGACAACAGGAAAACATACGCCCGTAAAATCACACGGGCTGCGGGTCCATCGCTCCTCAGACTCAAGCGGCCCAATCAGCAGTTTATGACATGTGCACTGACACACACACACACACACACACACACTCACACACACACACACACACACACACACACACACGCATGTTGTGTATCCATCACGTTATGGGGACATTCCATAGGCGTAATGGTTTTTATACTGTACAAACTGTATGTGCTACTGCCCTACACCAACCCTACCCCTAAACCTACCCCTTACAGGAAACTTTGTGCTATTTTACTTTCTCAAAAAAACTCATTCTGTATGATTTATAAGCTTGTTTCCTCATGGGGACCTCAAAAATGTCCCCACAAGGTCAAAATTTACTGGTATTACTATACTTGTGGGGACATTTGGTCCCCATAACGTGATGAATACCAGGTGCACACACCACAGATAAACGCTCCGTGTGCTTCTGCATCTCAGAGCACCTTGTGTTGTGTCCTGCTGATTCTAGTTCATGCCCCTTAAACACCAGAGAATCAAACACAGACAAGAAAGACACTGTTGGTCAATCAAGAGACAGAAAGTACTTTTATTTCTGGTCAGAGACGGATCTTTCCTACTCTTCAGACACAAACACACTCCGTTACCTCATCTGCATTTTTATTCTCATTTACAGACAAACCATGACAAGCTGAAATTAATTTCGTCAAGACGGACCTTCAGAGCTTTTACAGTTTTGACACTAACGAGCAGAAGAAATGCAGGCACTCTTCAAAGCTGTCCGACCAAACCATCACACAACAGGAAAACAAACGCCCGTAAAATCACACCGGCTGCGGGTCCATCGCTCTCCAGACTCAAGCGGCCCAATCAGCAGTTTATGACATGTGCACTGACACACACACACACACACACACGTCAGTCTATCATAGATGATAGGTACTCCGCTCTTATTTACGATGGCAGTGTCAGGATAATCAATCTAAAGGGCAATTTCATCAGGTCTCTGAGGTTTCCCGTCTGATTAAAGCACGTCCTGGAGCAAATGCAGATAAGGACGGGTGTCCTCAAACGGGTCCAGCTTGGGACACATTTGTACGACAACCAGAAAAGAACAGCAGAGGAAGGTCATGAATAACGGTGATATCATAAAACCGGAGAGCAGGACAGCAGCCAGCTGAGACTTCAAATCAACAAAACACACGGCAGATCCTTCACAATCTGATGTCACCGTGATTCATTTATTCTGTCGTCACTTCTGTTCATAACGCTGCTGAGTCTGCCTGCAGCAATTAACATGCTGTGAAGTGCGTCTGACTCTGCGATGTTCAGAGAGAAAACAAACAATCAGACGCTGTCAATCAAACTCACACGGCCCCGCCCTCTCCTCCCGTCCATCAAACTGAACCTGTCAATCAAACTCACACGGCCCCGCCCTCTCCTCCCGTCCGTCAAACTGAACCTGTCAATCAAACTCACACGGCCCCGCCCTCTCCTCCCGTCCGTCAAACTGAACCTGTCAATCAAACTCACACGGCCCCGCCCTCTCCTCCCGTCCGTCAAACTGAACCTGTCAATCAAACTCACACGGCCCCGCCCTCTCCTCCCGTCCGTCAAACTGAACCTGTCAATCAAACTCACACGGCCCCGCCCTCTCCTCCCGTCCGTCAAACTGAACCTGTCAATCAAACTCACACGGCCCCGCCCTCTCCTCCCGTCCGTCAAACTGAACCTGTCAATCAAACTCACACGGCCCCGCCCTCTCCTCCCGTCCGTCAAACTGAACCTGTCAATCAAACTCACACGGCCCCGCCCTCTCCTCCCGTCCGTCAAACTGAACCTGTCAATCAAACTCACACGGCCCCGCCCTCTCCTCCCGTCCGTCAAACTGAACCTGTCAATCAAACTCACACGGCCCCGCCCTCTCCTCCCGTCCGTCAAACTGAACCTGTCAATCAAACACACACGGCCTCGCCCTCTCCTCCCGTCCGTCCGTCAAACTGAACCTGTCAATCAAAACACATCACATACATCTTTACAATCGCTGTCTAACGCGAAACATTCAGGACCTTTCATAAAACATCAGAGTAAAGAAACTCTCATTACTGCACAAATGAACATCATTAACAGACCACCGCTGAGGCTGACACCAGGTTTGGCAGGTAAAGGTTAGAGTTAACCATTGAAAACAGAAACAAACACTTAACTGTCCATCAGCTTCTCTGCACAATAACCAATATAACTTAAAGGAGGAGGACAGACCGCGTGATATTTATCAGATTCTGACAGCACAGACATCCTGCGCTTATAAGAGCTCAAATTGGCATCATGTTTTTTTCACTGCTGTCTTTCCTTTGACATCTGAAGATTTCCTCTCTTTAAGGGCTCAAAAGATTAAGAATATTTTGATTTGAGATAAAGTACTCTGAAAATATACAGTAGTAATCAGCACAATATTGACATCGTGAGCTCATTAGCATATGCCCGCCCACATTCACCTGTCAGCGACGCCTATCGAGGGATCAGGTGACGTATTAAAGAGGAAGCAGGACAGATACTAGTTTTCCTGAGCATTAATTTAAATGTCCTTCATTTCTAAAGGTCAGAGACGGTGGAAAATTCTCATGAAAAACCACATTACTTCTTCAATTCAACTGTCAACTTTTTAAGTGAACCTTTGCAAAGTAAAATAATTTAAAATATATCTTATGAACTGTTTAATTCATTTTCCGAATAATATTATCAGTAATAACTGCACTTATTAATCTCCATCCAATGAACTATATGTACAATGTTTTTTCCAGGAAGTGAATTTGTGAAGTCTCAACCGTGTGGGATTTATAATGATAGTGAGTTCAGATGTAATTCATACACAGAGAACCTGCTCTCCTCATTCAGAGAACTGAACATGAAACATGAACACAGCAATTACTGAAGAGAAACTAATAAAACTGATGCATAAATCCTTACTCAATCAAGAAACAGAGCTGAAAATAACAATAGACTTCATTAAGTGCAGAAGTGGCTCGATTAAAGAGATATAATACAGCCGAAAGCTGTGTGTGCGACAGTCAGGAAGCAGAAGAGCCGCACTTCTGAACTTCCTGTTCTTCATTCTGCTCTGTTAGTATTGATTTCTCTGCAATATTTCTGCATTGGCTCTTTGGGTTAATTAATTAAAAGTATCGATTGATGGGTTGTAACAATTCAAAGGAAAACAAAGTGTTTTATGACAACTTGTACCATAAATAACATCAAATCAATAACGAGATGCTCATATTTAGTGATGCTAGCGGGAGGAGAGTCACATGATTGAAGACAGTGTAATGAACCTGTTTATACTGAATCACCAATAACTGTCCAAATGAGTTTAATTAGGATGTAGTGCTTCATTAACAGGGAGCACTAATGGATCAGTGTGTGTGTGTGTGTGTGTAAGTGTGTGTGTGTGTGTGTGTGTGTGTGTGAGTGTGTGTGTGTGTGTG
>NW_015635191.1:97828-102579 GCF_001515625.1 Sinocyclocheilus rhinocerous
TGTGTGAGTGAGTGAGTGTGTGTGTGTGTGTGTGTGTGTGTTCATTACATGCGTGTCTTTACCTTACAGTACACATGCAGTGCTGTGAAGTTCCATCCCTTCGCTTGGCCCGTATTATATTTCAATATGGCATCCTAGAGAATAATACATGTATTTATAAATCAGTTCAATTCTTGAAATAAACGTCAGAATAAGCAGCAGCACTTGTATTTTCTGTCTAATGATCTGCAGTGAGTTTGCTTTCGTTCCTCATACACTGATGTTTGCTGCCATCAGCTGGACAAAACCAGAAAACTACAACACACCTTTCATTCATTTATTCAGCACTTCAGCACCTTAATGAGGTCAAGACATAGCCTTATATTGATTTACTATAATGTCAACTGATTAAACCAAACCTTTTTGCATTTTTAGAACTTATATTAAAAAGTATTAATCCTTTGTTCCTGAATCAGAGTGTCTCCAAAGGAACGTCGTGCATATTTAATTCATTTCTGAGGGCAGATGTGTTACTATGATAGCTAATTATGTACACGCTGACACAGAATACATACACTGAAACTAAGCGATCGATCATGTGTGTAATTCTTGAGAAGAGAGCAGTGAGATCACCTTCACATCATGAGAAGATCTGAACGGGACACTCAGCGCTTTATGAATCTAATCCCATCGGCTCTGAACAGTCTGTAAATATTCAAACAAACATCATCACACAAATAATTCAGCTGATAACAGTAATACATCCCGTTAGTATTGAAACATCATGGGCCCTGTGTGTGAGAGATAGAGAGAGTGTGTGCGTGTGTATTTTAAAAAAAATTGCTGGCAGTTTTTTTTAAAGCATTTGTGTGTGTGTGTGTGTGTGTGTGTATGTGTGTGAGAGTGTGTGTGTGTGTGTGTGTGTGAGAAAGAGAGAGTGTGTGTGTGTGAGAGAGAGAGTGTGTGTGTGAGTGTGTGTGCGCACTGCAAAAAATGCTTTTCTATCTTATATTTTTTGTCTTCTTTCCAGCCAAAATATCAAAAAATTCTTAAATCAAGAAGGATTTTCTAGACAAGTAAAAATTATTGTCTTGTTTTCAGAAAAAACAAGTCAAAATTAAGTGAGTTTTTGCTTGAAACAAGCAAAATAATCTTGTTTTCTGTTTGAAATAAGATTATTTTGCTTACCCCATTGGCAGATTATTTTTATTTTTATTGATGATTTTATTATTATTGCTGGCGTCTGCGCTGGAAAACCCTCTTGAGTCCCGTGCAGGACGAGTCGCAGCAGAAGGTCGCAGTCGTTCCGGCTTTATTCACATAATCAGATCTATCATGATATCTGCTGTATTTACTCATTCATTCAGAAACAGTCAGCATTGAAGTGGTCATCGGATGCTCATTTTCCACAAGTTGATATGATTCTTTAGGGTCTTCATGAAAAGTGTATAACATACTTTGGTTAACATTTCTCAATGGTAGTGTAAAACAACACCCTTTTTACCCTGTCAAAATCAGCTCTGTTCACAGCGACCCATTTCAGTGCATGTCCCTTTAAATGTTAATAAGCTCTACTGACCCCGCCCCTCTCTTCCGTGGAGTGACGAGCCGTTCTCTGAGAGACTGTTAACTTTAGCCGCGGAACTTGCTAACTAGCACATTATTAGGAAAGGCGATTTGCAAAGATTCATAAAAAAACCTTATACTTATACGAATAATTCGCGTGAACATAGACGCATTTAGGTAGATCAGGGGTGCATTCCCTTCAGAAACAAAAGTAATCCACCGTGTCTTCAGTGGCTCAGATGTCGGGAGTAAATGACGACTGCTGTTCATTATTACATCCAACAACAGAACACCTCAATCACTTAGAAGTCATTCTTGTCTACATCTGCTCCGGCGGTGAAGCAATGGAGGACTGATGACAGTCACTCAGGGCGGAGCTATGATAAAACACCAGTGTCAATCAACAATCGTGGGAGGGGCCTGGGTCTGTGTGACGTCACATTGCCAAGAATCTGAGAACGGCTTGATCTGAGAAAGAGATTATTTATGGGGATTTAAAAAAAAACACTGTGTGGATCTTTATCATTATAGGGTGGTTGTGTACACACTGCGTTGTGTCCAGCGACTCAGTCCACACTGTCCAGCCTTCTTCATCAGGCGGATCAGACGTGCAGGCGGTGGCTTCAGCTCGCGGTACAGAGATCAGACGCGTCTGACGCTGCTGCTCATGTCACGCTTGCACTGATTATGCCGCTGTAAACAGCTGTTGTGTTTTATTGCCGCTGTGTCTCGTCACAGAAGGCTCTGGCTAAAGCGCTGATGGAGCTGAAGACTGTGTTCCTGCAGGAGCTGAAGAAGGACGTTCTTCATCGCGTCTCAGTTTTCTCAGAGGAGCTGCTGATGGACGCTTGCATGAGATCGTGTGCAAACGCATGACTGACGCATGATAATGAATCTAACTGTGATTAAGTCTTTCTGATTGACTTCTGATTGTGCATAAGATGTCATTTCTCAATATAGGCTACTTTCTGTAAATGCATCTGTCCACGACTCATCGCTGATTTTCATTTAGAGATTCATGAAGAGTTTGTGATATTGATTGTTTTTCTTTACAAAGATTGCAGAGATTTCAGTTCTGTATGTTAAATGTATATTAAGTTCACATGATTAATGAATCGCAGAAATCCTTAATTTGTCAGTGACAACACTACTCTATATCAGCCACAGACACACATTCTGCATCACTGACAGACAGATCATTATTAAATTAAATTAAATGTGCTTCTTGCTTTGTGCCCTCTGATCCTGAGAGTTGCTGGTTTACATCTTCACATTTTCCAATCGTTTGATGATGACGAACTTGACGATTTTTACATTATGTTAGCATAAAAAGATTTTTAAAAATTAAGAATATAACTAAATAATTAAATAATTAGAATATTAACGTTTTTGATTCAAGAGGCTTCAGCGAGTCAATAAATTCACAATGAGCCGATATACTTAATACAATTTATACATACAGAAGATTCAAATGAATACAATAGAACAAGTGATATTGTAAAAACAATCTTTGAATGTTTTGTCTTCTGTATATCATAATGCATTATTAATTCATACATTTCTCAAATTATCTTATAAGTCTGAGTTTTTGTGAGAAACATTTTGTACGAAAAGGAGCGCTGACAACACGATATTAAATCAGAGATCATTTCCAGAGACATAACTTTATGTATATGTGTGCGTGTGCTGTTTCCTGCTTGTTTCACCCGGACACTTTTCACAGTGACGCAGAGCCGTAATGGCGGCCTCGCTCAGAATGCTGCGACAGGTCAGAATAACCTCCATATACAACACGCATGATATTAAACTGCAGCGTTAAACACGTTTGGCACTGAGTGTAGATGAGCGACACCTGATGAAATGTGACAGATGCGCCAGCGGAACATTTCATAACAAACTACAGGACAGATGGGAATAGATTATTATAACGAAGCGTAATATTCATATGAGAGATTATTTTATTCTCAAACATGATTTATCCGTATGTGTCATATTCATTACTGACAATCGTGGATTAGCCAGACTGAAGGCAGATAATTAGAGTTTGTCTCTGAAAGTCATGTGAATGTGGTGTTGATGGTGGTTGAGTTTGGTTTGTTTTGATTCTGTCTGTCATTCAGAGCGATTCACTAAACTCTTCATCAGCAGAACCAGTTTCTTCTGAAATACTTACATGAAGTCCAACTGAGATTCAAAGTTAATATTTCAATCATTTATAAAAAATCACCGTTCAATCATGACAATTAATCGATCAATCAAATACAGATAAAAAAATAAAATACTTTTTTGGTTAGTTTTTATATTTACATATTTATAAAGAGCTAATAATTAAATTATACAATTTATAATTTAATTAATTATTAGGTCTTTTATCAGCTCACATACCCCAGTTCAGGAAACACTGAGACATATAGAAGCTGTAATCCTGTGTGTAACAGTGCATGTTTGTTTGTCTGATGTTTGTTTGTCTGATGTCTGTCTGATGTTTGTCTGATGTCTGTCTGATGTTTGTTTGTCTGATGTTTGTTTGTCTGATGTCTGTCTGTTTGTTTGTCTGTTTGTTTGTCTGATGTTTGTCTGATGTTTGTTTGTCTGATGTTTGATGTTTGTCTGATGTTTGTTTGTTTGTCTGATGTTTGTTTGTCTGATGTTTGATGTTTGTCTGTCTGATGTTTGTCTGATGTTTGTCTGATGTCTGTCTGATGTTTGATGTTTGTTTGTCTGATGTTTGTTTGTCTGATGTTTGTCTGATTGATGTTTGTTTGTCTGATGTTTGTTTGTTTGTCTGATGTTTGTCTGATGTTTGTTTGTCTGATGTTTGTCTGATGTTTGTTTGTCTGATGTTTGTCTGATGTTTGTTTGTCTGATGTTTGTTTGTTTGTCTGATGTTTGTATACTTTTTTGGTTAGTTTTTATATTTACATATTTATAAAGAGCTAATAATTAAATTATACAATTTATAATTTAATTAATTATTAGGTCTTTTATCAGCTCACATACCCCAGTTCAGGAAACACTGAGACATATAGAAGCTGTAATCCTGTGTGTAACAGTGCATGTTTGTTTGTCTGATGTTTGTTTGTCTGATGTCTGTCTGATGTTTCTTTGTCTGATGTTTGTTTGTCTGATGTTTGTTTGTCTGATGTTTGTTTGTGTGATGTTTGTTTGTCTGATGTCTGTCTGATGTTTGTTTGTCTGATGTCTGT
>NW_015635191.1:104168-110503 GCF_001515625.1 Sinocyclocheilus rhinocerous
CTCTGTGTAGTTAATGCTGCTCAATGTGAAAGCACGCACGTGATGGAGATTTACCGCTGATTACAGAACCGGCTTTCTGACAAGATGCGCGTTAAATATCGCATGCGATTTATCGTGCAGCCCTAATGTTTGTTTGTCTGATGTTTGTTTGTGTGATGTTTGTTTGTCTGATGTCTGTCTGATGTTTGTTTGTCTGATGTGTGTCTGATGTTTGTTTGTCTGATGTTTGTTTGTCTGATGTGTTGCAGGTCTGCGGGTCTCTGTCTCGCTCGCGCGCTGCGGTCAGGCGCTTGTGTTCGCGCGCCGCAGCAGAAGCTCATCATGACGTGATCAGACCTGCGTTTCCGCCGCTGCAGAGTTTCTCAGAGGAGGAGAGCATGATGAGAGACGCAGGTGAGACGCTGTTCACGAGACACACGTGAGTCCAGAAACACTCAGACCGCAGTAACGCTCTTCTTCTCTTCACCAGTCAAGAAGTTCGCACAGGAGCGCATCGCCCCGTTTGTCTCCAAGATGGACGAGGATTCGGTGATGGATGCAGACGTGATCAGCGCTCTGTTCGAGCAGGGCGTGAGTATCTCAGCACAACACTGATCACAGACACACCTGCTTCTTCTAATGGTTTCCTGTAATCGTTTCTGTGTGTGTGTGTGTGTGTGTGTGTGTGTGTGTCTATGTGTGTGTGTGTGTGTGTGTGTGTCAGCTGATGGGGATCGAGATCGGAGCGGAGTACGGAGGCACGGGCTCCTCCTTCTTCTCCTCCATCCTGGTGATTGAGGAGCTGGCGAAGGTGGACCCGTCGGTGTCGGTGCTGTGCGACATTCAGAACACACTCATAAACACGCTGCTGATGAACCTGGGGACGGAGGAGCAGAAGCAGCTCTATCTGCCGCGGCTGGCCAGCGATACGGTGAGACGCTCGCTCTGACAATCCGCTGATGCTCTGAAGTGTTTCTGTGACTGACGACGCTCGTTCTGTTCTTCAGGTCGGCAGCTTCTGTCTGTCGGAGTCAGAGTCGGGCAGCGACGCGTTCTCTCTCAAGACTAAAGCAGAGAAACACAAGGATTATTACAGCATCAACGGCTCTAAGATGTGGATCAGTAACGCAGAACATGCCGGAGTGTTTCTGGTGATGGCAAACGCAGAGCCGGCCGCGGTTAGTATGTGTGGAGTCATTTCTGACACTGAATTAGGGTTCGTTCACACTATGAATGATAACTATACTGATAACTGTAACGGTAACTATATTGGTGTCTATATCAACGCACAGTAATGTTCTGCTCATTATAAGTGTGCCGCAGTTTTGTCGCCTGTCACTTTAAAAGCTGGAGCTCTTTAAAGCAGGATGGATTCTGATTGGCTGTCAGTGTTTTTATTGTTCATCAGCTGTTTCAGTCTTATGTCTGTTTTCTTAAGTGTATCTTTATGATGTCAAATCTTACATTGATAGAATGTTCAGTAATCACGCTGATGGCGATGAGTGACATTTGCATGCTAAACTGGGATCGTTCTTTTATTCAGTCTCGTCAGTCTGTCTTCACACTCACACACACACACACACACAAACAACACACACACAAACAACACACGCAAACACACACACACACACGCAAACACACACACAACACACATGCAAACACACACACAAACAACACACACGCAAACACACACACTCACACACACACACACACACAAACAAACACACACTCACACGCGCAAACACACACACACTCACACGCGCAAACAAACACATGCACGCACGCACGCACACACTAACAAACACACAAACACTCTCACACTCACACACACACACTCTCTCACACACACACACACTCTCACACACACACACACACCCACAACAACTCACACTCACACTCACACACACTCACACACACACACACTCACACACACACACACACACACACACACACACACACACACACACACACACACACACTCACACACACACACACACACACGTGTCACATGACCACAGTAAAGCGTCACACAGAAGCAGAGACACGATTCTGCACAAACACACATTCACTGCAGCTCATATATGGAGATTGATGGATGTCATGTGACGTGTGTGTGGCAGGGTTACAGGGGCATCACCTGCTTCATCGTGGACAGAGACACAGACGGGCTTCACATCGGCAGGAAGGAGAATAAGCTGGGTCTGAGAGCCTCATCCACGTGTCCTCTGACCTTCGACAGCATGAAGGTGAACCTGCGCTCCGATCCGATTCATTCCTCCACATCTTACTGTGATGTAGTTTCTAAATGGAACGAGTCATTTCTTTCAGTTCAAGGGAAGTTCTGGATGTTGCAGGATGGTTTTGTGATGCTATTAAATCTGAGAAGATGAATGAAATGTTTGTCTGATGCAGGTTCACGAGAAGAACATTTTAGGGAAAGTGGGTCACGGTTATAAATACGCCATCGGGATGCTGAACGGCGGCCGGATCGGGATCGCAGCGCAGGTGTGTTTCAGCTCACGCGCTTCACACAATACAGGAAAATAGCAGTGTTAGTTATTCATCAGTTATGTGACTAATTCAATTTCATCTGTAGAGCAAAAGACAATAGAGTCATTATTCAGATCAATTCCATTCATGTTTTGTTCTCATCTGATAATGTCAGTGCACTTAAATCCATAATATTGTGTGTCTGTGTGTGTGTGTGCGTGTATTTCAGATGCTGGGTTTGGCTCAAGGCTGTTTCGATCACACGGTTCCTTACACCCGACAGAGGATGCAGTTTGGCAAACGCATCTTTGATTTCCAGGTATTTCTGCTGTTCAGTGTGTGTGTTGTGTTCAGTCTCGTCGAGGTCACGAGTGTGTGTGTGTGTGTGTGTGTGTGTGTGAGCAGGGCATGCAGCACCAGATCGCTCATGTGGCCACGCAGCTGGAAGCGGCTCGACTGCTGACCTACAATGCTGCGCGTCTGAAGGAGGCTGGTCGGTCCTTCATTAAAGAGGCCTGCATGGCCAAGTACTTCAGCGCGGAGGTCAGTCCCTCGGTCTCAGCGCTCTCCTGCAAACCGTGCGAACTTCATTAATGCCACAGAGAATGAATAACAAAGATAAGTTACAATTCTGAGTTTATATCTCACAGTTTAGAAAAAATTGTCTGAATTGTGAGATAAAGAGCCACAAAAGTCACCTTTTTAATTTGTATTATTCCGTGGCAGAAACGATCTGCGATGCTGTTCTGAGATCAGTGTGTGTTTCAGGTGGCGGCTCTGACCGCGTCCAAGTGCATCGAGTGGATGGGCGGCGTGGGCTTCACCAAAGACTATCCCATCGAGAAGTACTACAGAGACTGTAAGATCGGTGAGTGAAGCACACGCGTGTGTCATGAAGAAACGCTGCTCTCATCAGAAATCATTTGTTTGATATTTACACACTGAACCGTTTCTGCAGGAACCATTTATGAGGGAACCACCAACATCCAGCTGAGCACCATGGCCAAGATGATCGACCAGGAATATGACGGATAAACATCAGTGTGTCACATATACCAGACGCATTAATCCAGCTGTCAATAACATAGAAGCTGTAATTAAACACTGATGTAATTTCTCAGCACGAGCATCTTCAGGAATCTCCTCGAGAGTTCATGTCTGTCTGTAACTCAACTTTATTTCACTCTTAATGGATCATTTCTTGTTTCTCTACGTATTTATTTTCTAAGACTGAAATTATATCAGCATATATGAGTTAAAGTCTTTCCTGACTAGTGTTTTTTCTGAAGTCTTTTCAGTGTTAATAGACTTGGTTGATGTTCCTGTTACAGTTATTGATTGATCCTGTGTCTTACTGATCGCTGACGGCTGAGATCTGTGTTTGTGTTTGTGTCTCTGAACCTGATGAATAAACATCGTGAACTCGTGTGTGCTGTCGGGTTTGAGCAGCCATCCGCTCTGCTGTGAGTTTACTGTAGTTTACTGTAAGTCTGTGATCATCATCAGACGCTCAGTGAGTTTCACTCATTACAGCTAATGAAGGAATCCACACAGACCCCATCAACTAGTGAAATTATACAAATAATTAGGCAGAAAGATTTACTGACAAAACATTTCTAGTAACGAATAGTAAAAATATTGTTTTTGTCATACTTTAATGTTTATTTCTTTTCTCATGTTTGGTCTGAATGAGCAGCTTGTGGGTTACTTTAACTCTTGACTCGCGGTGCACTGCGGGAGTTTCACTCGTGTTCCTGTTGAAGCTCTGCAGAAACACAAATCCTTCCGCGAGTGTGTCAGTGCGCATGCGCAGTCTGGCCGCCAGGTGGCGCCGCTCACTCACGCTGCAATGAATAAGGAAATAATATGAACGCGTTCATAAAAACATACACCTCTTACATGAATAGATATGTTTTGTAGATAAAATATTACAAATAACAAGTCATATATTTATAAAACAGGGCCTAGTCTAGTCATATGGGTTAGGGTTAAGGGTTAATCTCAGCTCTGAATTTCAGTCACTACGTTTCCGTTTGTTTTAAACATTTAGATTTAAAAAAAAATGAAAAAGGGAGAAAGTAAGAAACAGAAAAATATACATATATTTATTGAATTTTGCCCCCGCAGTAAAGGAGGCTGAGAAACTGAAGCCAGATTGGAGCTGAAATATTGAACTGTTCTGAAAACAATAACAATCAATAACGTGTCGTCATTTTCTTATTGATGCAGTTTATCAATTTGCAATACATGTCGTCACCATTTAGAGTTTTAATAGCCTATTATCAGCAACATTATTATTATTATTATTATATTTTTGGGGATGAACTAAGTATTAAGTCCCAAGTAATAAGAAATGAAAAAGATTTAGCTTTTTTAAATTGTGTCAGCGAGAGATCCACACACACACACACACACACACACTCTCTCTCTCTCACACACACACACACACACACTCACTCACTCTCTCTGTTTAGCTTTTGATCTTCATTATTTTCTCTGCAGCTCGCGGCAGAATCGCGTCAGTTCTTATGGATCCGCGCTGCGCTTCTCACTTCAGACTGGAGTAACTTTCTTCTTCTTCATCGTCATCTTCATCTTCAGTGCTGAGTCTCACCGATGGAGGAAAAAACACAAGAAGTGAAAGATTCTCCGTTTTCCATCAAGAACCTGCTTCGGAAAGCCGATGAGCCCCGAGCTCGCGTGACTCTCCTGCGCTGCGCGAGCGGACCGAACACCGTCGCAGGTGAGGATCGAACCCGAGCCCCAGAGTCTTCATCATGTGTTCACAGAGCTACAGGACATGAGAAGAGATCAGACTCAGATTAATATAACTGAAGAGTTTATTCTGGTTATTGTGAAAACATTTAAATATGCGCGAAACTCGTCAAATGTATTTTATTTTCCCATATCTCTCTTTTCCGTATTAAATTTTTTTATTTTCTATGGTTTATTTATATTCTATTTTAATGTTTTGTCTGTTTTTTTCTCTTTTCTATGGTTTATTTATGTTCTATTTCAATGTGTTTTGTCTGTTTCTTTTCCATTTTCCACTTTCATCTTTTCTCTCTTCTCTGTTTTGTTTGAACTCTATTCTGACGTGTGTTGTGTGTTTTGTTTGAACTCTATTTTGACGTGTGTTGTGTGTGTTGTTTGAACTCTATTTTGACGTGTTTTGTTTGAACTCTATTCTGACGTGTGTTGTGTGTCGAGCAGCAGATGGAGGCAGAGGCGCGGCAGAGGCGCAGGATCCGGACCCTAAAGACTCGGACTCGGAGCTGCTCCTGGACTCGGACTCGGATGAGCAGAAGACGGAGGAGAGCTCTCAGAAGAAGCTCTGCCGCAAGAAGAAGACCAGGACCGTGTTCTCCCGCGCTCAGGTGTTCCAGCTGGAGTCCACCTTCGAGCTGAAGCGCTACCTGAGCAGCTCGGAGCGCGCGCAGAGGACCGTGCGCGTGCCCGTCCTCTACCACGAGCACGCGGAGAGAGAGCGCGCCCCCGCGGCCCTGGCCTTCGCGCACGCGCTGTATTACCCGCACGCGCTGAGACTGACCTGAACTAACTAACTAACTAACCCATCAGAGCGTTAACCACCTGACCCTGCATCAGATCCAGGAGTTAACTCTCTCTCACAGACTGACCAACCCTGAACTCCGTGTCTGTAAAAACAGAAAGCTATTATTTTTATTATAAAAAGTCTTGCTTTGTTGAGGAGCGCTTGGTTCAACAAATCACAGGTGCAGCTGTGTTTATTATTATTATTATTATTATTATTATTATTATTATTATTATTGTTATTATTATGAGCCTGAAACAGGCGGATTTTCTCTCTTTTCCCTAAAGATGTGTGTAAATGCTGCACCAAAATC